>NC_051224.1:29282500-29375000 GCF_015220715.1 Pygocentrus nattereri
AAACCTCTCTGAATGGCTTTGTTTATATAATTGAATTCAGAAAATTCAGTGGTTTCCCATTTGGACATTTGTTCTTTTAGCATAGTAGTGCTCAGAAAGCCTCGGTTAGTTAACTATATTAATGCAAGCTTAAAAATGATCTTTGAAAATATTCTATGTTGAATGTTATCAATACTGCCTAGCACTTCTGTTCCTTCATCCTTATCCTGATAATTGAGAGTATTTCCTCAAAGAACCAAGTAAATGAAGGCAATATATTATACAAAATGTAAAATCATGGATGAATTAAACTGTTTTCACATGCAAATGAAAGGAACTAACCTAACAGTACAGGGATAGTAAAATCAGATGATTACAAGCAATATACAATCAATCATTCTTGGATAAACCCAACCATCTGGCTGATCACAATTAGCTGGTTATGTATTTTTTGTTCGTAGTTTGTGTAATTAATACATTGCAACATTGATATAATTTACAGGACATCAGAAGCACTGTTATATAAAAAATATGGAAATAGTAAAAGTGAAACCAAGTGAAACCAAGCACTCATTGTTCTCTGACAAACCCAACCAAAAGGTTCATTAGAATTAGTTTATTGTGACTCATTTGTGTTCAGTTCTGCCACTGGTCAATTAGCACTTTTTTATCTGACTGCTTAATCTGAAGCTACAGGTATGAACAACATATTTACTAAGTACAAGCAACATTGATAATAAAACTAGTATAAGTAGTTAAACCCATATGTAATAGGCAATTGTAAAATGTTTGATTCTTTAAGTACTTTGGCAGTCACTGCACTGTACTGTCAGTAGGAGGTGTGCTTCACGACTCCTTCTACCAGTTAATGTTGACAGACAACAATGGTAAATACACTGCAATACCTTCTATTTCTAATTTTAGGTCTATGATATCAGTACTGATATAGTTCACAGTACATCAGTAGCACTTTTGTTCTAGAAAACATGGAAATAATATGAGTAAAAGTGAAACCAAACACTCATTGTTCTCTGATAAACCCAACCAACAGGTTCATCATAATTAGTTTACTGTAACTCATTTTTTATGTGAAGTTCTGCCAGTGGTGAACAGGCAGGATCACTGAAGTTGCACCTATGTACATGTATACATCTAATTTTTTCATAACAATTACTTATAATTACTCATATATTACTATTGTATGATATTATCTCACTATCATTATACTCAAATATTACTCATAATCATTGCATCTCAAAGAAAAGCTATTTCTATGTTAGTCCTACCAGTGCCTATGTAGCACAGTTTTGGTCATGCATCCTTATTCATCAAAGTTGAGCAGACTTGACTGCCTTGCATACAAACTACTCAGCATTGAATTTGTGAAACTTCTGTATGCCATTGAATCATTTGTAGATTTGAGCATAAATTATGAATCTGTTTCAAAAAATTTGGAAAAGTTGTTTCCGGACTGCTAGACTGCCAGACTGCCACTTGTAAACCTATAAGGCAGGTGGCCAATGAGTGTAGGTACTTGATAGATGCAACCAAGTAAGTGTAAACTCAGATTAATACCCACAATATTCTCTCTGCTTGAGTGGAAGTGTTCAATATTCAATAGAAAACATACTGGGGACATAGGACATCCCTGTTAATCATCCTTTTGCCTGTGACGCTGTATATATATTGTGTGAGAACCTACCCATCCTCGTAAGATCTCATATGCTGTGATGCCTAGGGCCCACCAGTCTACTGGATAAGAATAACCTGGACCACCATCCACAAAGGACTGGAACATCTCTGGGGCTGTAAGACACACATAGATAGTAAGATTTACTTCAAACGAAACTATAATTACTGTCTTTCTAGCAGACAAATATTCTACAGGATTCTTCGTATCATTACTCAGAAAGTTATGTACACACCGTCAGCTCTAGCACTATATATTACACTATGCTATCTCTTTTCAAAATAATTTTTTGCCTCCAAATTACATGCACTTACCATCATATTAACTGATGTTCCTCACAATCAACAATAACTCATATGCTTAAAAACAACAACAAACATTTTCAGCATAACAGCTGATATTTAACATATGACCTGCTAGTTATTATTAGGTACACCCACCTTGTAGCATAATGGCCATTTTATCAGGTATACCTACCATAAAGTTGCTCTGTGTGATTACACAAATACTGACTGTATTAAATCAATGCAAAGTAGCACAAGAGTGGATGGTGACACAGTACAGTGCACTATTGGGGTTTTGAAAGTTGTCACACAATGTCACTGCTAGGCTGAGCATAGGCTGTCCACCAAAAATATTCTGCCAATAGCAGCCTTATGGCCAGACACTGACCAATAATGAAAGGTTTAGAGACTACAGGTCATCTTTTTCTATGTACAAATGACCATTGGTGTTACTGCTGTGCTGAGAACGCTCTACCACTCAAATAATACTTGGCTAGTGTTGGAATTATGGTGGACCCTTTCTGTTGATTAGTGGCTTAAAGCAGGGGTAATAAATTGTGCAGCCACTGGTGGGCTACAGTAAACCTACAACATGCACCTATATGGTAGGAGTACATCATAAAATGTGAAATGAATGCAGGCACAAGACATGAACCTAATAAACAGGCAACTCAGGCTGTAAGAATGGAATTTATGACAGAAAAACAATGAAAAGCTTTGCTTTTAAATATTCATATTAGTTTTTTTTTACCCATGTATGGTTTAGTTCCTGCCATAGATGTGGCCTTCTCAGAGTCCTTTAGCACTGTAGCGACATTGAAGTCTGTAATGTGGACATGACCTGTGATACACACAGAGGAAGTACAGTACATATAGAGTAACATGGTTCTACTCTCCTGGACTAATAAAGCCATGGATGGCTTTTAATAAACAGAGCATAATAAATGCTAAGAATATTCATGTTTTTACTTCTCAGGCGAAATTTCTAAAATGTGGCTAACCAGAAAGTTAGACCAAGGGTAGCAGTCTTGGAGGGCTGGTGTCCAGCACAGTTTGGTGATTTTTCTGCTCTTAACACAGGACTAAACATGGTAATTATTAGCTGAGTTAAACCTCACACATGAGGCTAATCTAACAGATGAGGTGAAGATCACTTTGACTAGTAGAGAGAGTTCTCAGTGTAATACTCGCTTTGCCATTTAAGAATCATTTTGTGCTAAAATGCTTTTGAGAAACCAGGCAGATTAGGCTAACCTAAAAGATTTCACAGATCAGGCTAACCTATCAAATCAGGACATACTAAATATCATATTATCACTTATGCATCTCCTTAATGAATAATAAAAACCAATATATGTA
This sequence comes from Pygocentrus nattereri, assembly GCF_015220715.1. Classification (NCBI taxonomy): domain Eukaryota; kingdom Metazoa; phylum Chordata; class Actinopteri; order Characiformes; family Serrasalmidae; genus Pygocentrus; species Pygocentrus nattereri. The sequence continues at coordinate 29,285,813 of NC_051224.1, forward strand.
TTATTTTGCTTAATATAAGTTGAGTAAATCCAATCCATCCATCCATCCATCCATCCATCCATCCATCCATCCATCCATCCATCCATCCATCCATATGCCTATTTATATACTCTTTAGTCCAGCTGCTTGGGTGCAATTTAGGAATTAACATAGACCTGAGATTAGATGTAGAAGTAAAATCTTGTTACAGCCTTACCATGCTCATCCAGCAGGATATTGTCTGGTTTTATGTCTCTGCAGAGACAGAACAGAGCATTCCAATTAAAACATGTTCTCATAATCAGGACAAAACACACTTTAAAGTGTCACAGGGCTATGTTTACACTCAAAGCTTTGTCTTGTAACAGACAGTCTATGGCTGTCTTTATGATTGTTACTTGGCTTCTTCAGCTCAGGGCAGTCATGTGCTAGAGGTTAGGGAACCAGCCTTGTGACCGGAAGGTTGCTGGTTTGATCCCCAGAGCTGACGGTACATGACTTGAGCAAGGCACCTTTCCCCCAACTGCTCCCCGGCAATGTGGATAGGGCTGCCCGCCATTCTGGGCAAGTGTGCTCACTGCCCCCGTGTGTGTATGTGTGCGTGCGTGCTCAATAGTGTGTATGTGGTGTTTTACTTCACAGATAGGTTAAACGCAGAGGTGAGATTTCCCTGATGAGGGACTAATAAGGGTCACTTAATCTACATGCATTTTTGTCTGCTGAAGCATGTGAAGAAAGTCAGTACTAGTGGTGCAGTTTAGACTGAACATGGACACATCAAGTTAAGACTGAGGTTATTTTTTTTCAGAATATAAAAATAAAAAGAAGAAAGGGGGGAAAATTAAATGTATTTGTAATTCATTGTAACATAGCATTACATCATTTATTATCTAAAAATATTACAAATTATTATTATATTATAGTCCTAGTCTAACTTTGCATTGCAACTTTTGAAAGCATCAACATAAACCAAACAACATATGTCCATTTTTTTAATGAGAAAGGAAAAAAGTAATAAAATTCCAATCTGCCATCAAGGGATGTCTGATTTTTGGAAACAATGAACCTCAACAAATAATACCCAGCTAAGCCACCATTCTATTTAATTATGTGGAGAAAGGACTAATTTGTTCTAATTTATTTTAAAAGTATTGTTGATATTCAGTAATTACCAATTACCTCAAATGGAGGCATAGCACTTGAGAATTTTTGAGTCCATGTGTTAACCAAAGAAAAAAAAATAATTAACTGCACTAATATTTTTTAACACAAGTTGTTTTGCTTGTTCTGGTAGGTAGCATTCTCCTGGCATCCACCAAACTTATAATCTATCTCTTCCCAAAGGTATTCAGTGGGGCTTCATCATTCCGACTCATTCCAAACCTTAATCATTCACACTTATTCCAAAGGTGTCATGGCTACGACTTAATCATCTCATTCCCACGCCTTACTAACTTGTTGCCACGCATTAGGATCTCATTCCCACACATTAATAAGTCATGGCCACGCATTATTTTTATTTATATGGGATGTCACCAGCGAGGCTCCATATGAACTTGTTTTAAAATGTTAAAAAAATATATATTATGAATATAATTTGTATCTGTATCAGTCACAACTTTAATTTATCATTATAAATTCCATATTGACTTACACTTTTTTGTCTCAATTCAGTGCACACCTTTAGCATACCTATCAGCACAGAATATAGAACTTATAAGCATGACAAATAAGCAGAAGAGAATTTAATATAAATGGTGTGCTGCTTTAATTAGCTTCTGCAGCTAATTAAAGGGAAGCTGATGAGACATCACTCTGGGAGAGAAGCTAAAGCCTCTTCTTAAGGTTCAGGAGTGTGTATGTGTGTATATGAATGTGTGTGTGTGTGTGTGTGTGTGTGTGTGTGAGTATGTGTGTGCGCATGTATTTGTGTGAGAGAGAGTTGATTTTAATAGAGTAGACATTCAAAGCAAAAATGAGTGAAGCTGATTGCTCATTAGAGGGGATGTGTCTGCACTGCGCACATTTGACGCTGCGAATCTGTATTTTCTAAATGTGATGAGTGTAATCACTATGCAGGTGTTCACATGGGTGTGCTTCTCCCTTCACATTGATCTAAAAGCCCTCTATTTTTAAAAGTGATAGTAGCATGTTCAGCATGCTGATGTGCAGTGCTGATGTCAATTTTTGATGTGAAGTTGTAGCCTAAAGCTTTATAGTTGGCTGTAGGGTTGTCACTGGATTTTGCTAGATGAATTTAATGAATAAACAAAATAAGCTTCATCAGAATAGATTTACAACTTGAAATATTTCCTTTGAAATATTTTCATTGTGTGACTATAGGTTTTACATTAACCTGTTTATAAAAATCATTTCCATTGATTGATTTTGATTTCCACAGAGTGAACATAGATTTTAGAGTTCAGTTGTTTCAGCCACACCCACTCAGAACAATCCCCCTTCATACTACCATCCTACATGGAAAACATGGTCCGAATTCAATACTATCTGCCCAGACAGTTTTAAACAATTACAATGGCTGTTAAAGACTTTTGCATAGCATTGTTTATTTGTTGATTCTTTTTTTTTTTGGGCGGGGGGGGGGATATTTGAGTTGTAATTCATATTGATTTGTAATTCATAATAATCATTTGGCTATTTTTTTATTCATTTAAAAATGACAAGATAAAGGATAATATAATTTAGTTGTAAAGTGTCCTTAGTGCCCCATTCATCAAGCACACAGCCATACAGTCTTCTTAGACAAAAACCTCAGCGACGTCAAACATGGCATTGTCATACAATGCCACCTTTGCAACAAATTTTGCGAAATTTCTGCTGGATCTTCTCCAGACAATTGCAAGTGCTGTTATTGTAATATGGAAATGTCTAGGCACAACAACAACTCAGCCATTAAGTAGAGTGAAAATTTTGGGATAAGCTGGAGCACTGAAGCTCCATTGATCACACTTTTGAGATGAACTGGAGTGATGAAGCTCCACTGAACATTTTTGGGATGAGTTGAAGTGATGAAGGCCTAAAGAACACTTTTGGGATTAGCTGAATTGATAAAGCATGATTGGACACTTTTAGGATGAGTTTGGAGTGATGAAGCACCACTGAACACATCTGAGAAAAGTTGGGTAATTAAGGTCTATAAATACCTTTGGGATGAGTTGGAGTGATAAATTATTACATACCCTAATCACTGTAGATACAATGTACTATCATCTAGTATAGTTGTTCTCAATCCTGACACTGGGGGAGTACACAGTAGTTGTACCATAATTACAAAGTAATACACTAGATACACAATACAACCAACAGATATACCAAAGCAACCACCCCACATTACTTAGCAACCACCTGAAGTACCACAGAAATTACATTAATATACCTTAGTAACCACTTTAGACAGCTAGAAGGCAACCACTTTGCAACACCCTAGCAACCACCTAGAATACCATGCTAACCACCTATCAATACCACAGCAATGATCTAGCCTAACCACTATCTAGCAATGCTTAGCAATCAGCTGGAATACCACAGCACCTTCATTGTAACGCCATTGCAACTAACAGGAATACTACAGCAAACACCTAGCAACACCGTAGCAATTATCTAAGATACCATAACAACTACCTAACAACACCTTTATAACCAGTTTGGATATCATAGCAACAACACAGTAACACCTTAGCAAACACCTGAAACACCCCAGCACTGGTCACAACTCTGCTCCTGAAGATCTACCTTTCTACAAACGCTAACTCCAAAATCAGTCCCGCCTGATCCATTTAATTAATGCCTTCCAAAGTCCTAGATAAGCTGAATGAAGTGATGGATTTGGACTGGAGATGAAACATGCAGGTAAGGAGTTCTCCAGGATGAGTGTTGTTAATCACCTAGTAACACCCTAGCAACCATCTCAGATTACAGTATCTGTAGTGGCAACTTAAACCTTAATTTTCAAAGGTATAACCTGTAGAACAGAACAGATGTAAAAGGCAAGTAAATAGTAAAGAACCTTAGATAAATGACAGAACTATAGATATAGAAAATATACAGTATATAAATACAATATAAATGACAGCTGAGAAATTTATAGGACGATAAAGATACTGCAAATATATAAAATTACAACTTTTTGGGCGACTATATAGTAAGAATGATACTGTGTAACACAAATACAAGCAGTTTATTAGGCTAAATAGGGGACTGAATGTGTTGCATGCAACTCATAAAATGATCACAAAACGTTTGCATGAAAGTTTGCCAAGAACAGTCATGATGGATGCTTAGCAGAGCTGGAGTGAGGGGTCAGTAATGGACACTAATGCTTAATCAGATTTTATCCTATTAGCTCCAGCCTTTGCTCAAAATCACACTGTAAAATAATCCATTGACATAAACCTTCCCACACCATTTTATTTTGTTCTTTAGAACTGACTGTTCTGGGTTTTCTGAGCCATTGAGCTAGCTGTGAAAAATATCCATACCCCCTATTAATTAGTGGGTTCAGCTACAAGGTGAACCCATTGTTGACATGTGGTGTTGAAATGTACACATCCATTTCCAAACTCCAAAGCAAGAGAATGGGGCCATGGAGCAACCTAACAAACGTCTAAGCTCACTGGCATTGAACAGTGGAACAGTGGACATGTTTTCTTTGGAGTAAAAAAGCTCTATTGAACATGTGGAATGAGTTGGAGTGATGAAGCTCCACCAAGCACTTTTAGGATAAGTTGAAGTGATGAAACTTCACTGAACACTTTTGGGATGGGCTGGAGTAATGAAGCTCCATTTAACACCCTTGGGATGAGTTGCAGTGAAGAAGCTCCACTAAATATCTTTGAGATGAATTAGAGTGATGGAGCTCTACAGTCCAATCCTCACAGCACTGTAATAGCATCTAGTGTAGTTTTTTTCTCAATGCTGGCCCTGGGGGACCCATAACATACACACTATTCCAATACACCACATCAACTCAGGAAGAGTTTGTTAATGTTCATTAGCTGTATCAGGTATAGATATAGTTTAACAGCCTGTTACTTGTTTAAGATGATATTTGCCATTTGTTTTAGCATTTTGCGTAGAATATTTTGTGCATACCTGTGTTTACAGTTTTAGTGCAGCAGATGGAAGGTTTTATAGTCTGGACTCTCTTGGCCATAATATTCTATTATGATGGCTATTATTATAATTAAAATAAAATTAAAGTATAAAATTAAATGAAGTAATATAAATACATTTAAATTAAAATCCAAGATGGTATTTTTTCCGCACACTGCACAGTGTCGTAAGACAACGTTGATTGTATTTCCAATGACTTACTACAATATAAAAAGTACATTTTTAATTCTTAGAGAAACTGGCTTTACATGTAAAACAGTATACTTTTTTCAGATTACATGTCTTCCTTTTGCAGTCTGTATTCCTTTTTTCACACACAAATCACATCAAACAATTTCTTTTTCATAAATGAAGCCAATTTAGATTATATAGATTTTGTATAAAGTGATTTAATATCGTTGCCACACGACTATGACAGTACAATCTACTGTGTAAACAGTGGGAGAATGAATACACTTCCATCTACACAAACTTTTCCCATTCAAATTTCATGTTTTTTTATGTTTCATGTTCTTTTGTCAAGGCTGAATCATGAAAGTGAGTAGTGTTCAATGCATTTCAAGGGTTAAAGAAAAAAAAACATCTACTTACAGAAATGCTCCTTCTCTTTATAAAATAATTACATGAATAATTTATCAGGAGAATAGAGGTTTTTTGGCTTTTGTAAGAGTGATTGTGTGCCTTTTTGCCTCTGTTTCTTTGTCATTTCCTATTCAATCTGCTGCATGTACGTGATCAGTTGAGAGAACAGTGTATCTAGGGCAAATCAAGGATGACTTACAAGCAGTCATTTCCCATCGGACTTTAAAGCAGCATTACCTTATAACGTCATTCTTTTCTTTTTTGCTTTGTTTTCTTTAAGTTGTCAGAAACAGACTGAGTTTGGGTTCAATCTACAGTGGGTCTGTGAGTAATGTGTGACCAGTGGCTCACTCACTGGTCAGAAACGGGCCTTCTGTCCTACCTTCAGCTTTCAAAATGAAAAGAAAATATATTAAGTTACAGCCTTTCTTTGGACAGCTCCACCTGCTGGACTAAAACTTCACTTGGCAGATTTGAATTGCATGTAATGGAGCTCAGGAGAGAGTCTTCACTTTTTCCACAGTTGATATATACTATCCACAATGATATATAGTGTTAAACATGAACATCTATGGAGATGATTAATTATTTTTGCTCAGTCTGACATCACAGCATTATTTACTTTAAAGTATACACTGGTACACCTTTGTATTTTCTGAGAGGCAAAAATGCATTACTTATTAAAAAAACAGCAATATTACGATGAATAAAAATGAACAATACACTGTGATTATGTGTGTCAGTATGTTAGCTTAAACATTTCCACAGCTTTCTCTAAGGAAGCCTTGCATTTACAATTAATACCACATGGCTTATTAATCAAATCAATCCTTCGTGCCTTAAATCAGGCATCCTCCTGGTGGAATTTGACATGCAATGTCTGGAGTACATCAAGAAGTCAAGAATCAAACAACTCTATTGTTGCAAATGGAATTATGACTCAACTGATGTTGAGGGGCCATGCCTGAAACCCTCCCTCCTTCCAATATAATGTAGTATAAATTTTCATCTCTACTTTCGCAATGCCCACCAACAGTACTACTAGCTCCAAGCTGAACAATTCCCCCATCATACTACCCCTATACATGGAAGACATGGTCTGAACTCCATACTATCTGCCCAGACAGTTTTAAACCATTCTAATGGCTGTTTAAGACGTTTGTACAGCATTGTTTATTTGTTCAATTTTTTAGGGGGAGGGTAAGGGAAAAAGGGGAGTATTTGAGTTATAGTTCATATCAATTTCTAATTCATAACAATTATTTTCAGTGCCAAAAAATTAAAATGTATCTAAAAATGAAAAAAAGAAGGATAATTATCAAATTTTAGATAAAAATTTATCTAAAAATGACAAAAAGAAGGATAATTAGATTTAGTTGTAAAGCTGTCCTTAATGCCCCATTCAATAGAGGTTGGAGTGAAAGCAGTAACCACTGTATTTTGGTGTTAATAGACTGAATTATGTATTAACCATCTAAACACAGTGAAGAACTACTGTACAACAGAATTCAGTGTAACTCTGTAGCGGATGTTGAACTCACCTGTGTATGATGTGGCATGATTGTAAGTAATCAAGAGCTAGAGCGAGCTCACAGATATACAGCTTTACTGTTTCCTCTTTAAAATGGACGTTCTGATGCAGGTGGTAGCGAAGGTCTCCCCCTAACAAGAGATCCACCACCATAAACATGTCCTCTTCATCCTGAAATGAATACCTGAAGAGAGAGGGAGAGAGAGAGAGTGAGTGAGAGAGAGAGAATTATTTACTGTTTCTTGATAAAAAGAAATGCAAAATACTTTTACAATTGCCAGTGCAATTGCTCTGCTGCCCCTTTCTGTTCGGTGTCTAGCACTTTTTCAGGGACATCCCTGAAAAAGACGTTGCTTGGATGGCAGCATATGTTGCTCCAAAACCTGTATGTACCTTTCAGCATTAATGGTGCCTTCACAGATGTGCAAGTTACCCATGCCATGGGCACTAACACACCCCCATACCATCAGAGATGCTGTCTCTTGAACTTTGCGCTGATAACAATCCGGACAGTCCTTTTCCTCTTTGGCCTGGAGGACATGACGTCCATGATTTCCAAAAACTATTTGAAATGTGGACTCGTCAGACCACAGGACACTTTTCCACTTTGCATCAGTCCATCTCAGATGAGCTCGGGCCCAGAGAAGCCGGCGCTGTTTCTGGGTGTTGTTTATACATGGCTTTTGCTTTGCATGGTAGAGTTTTAACTTGCACTTGTAGATGGAGCGACAAACTGTGTTCATTGACAGTGCTTTTCTGAAGTGTTCCTGAGCCCATGCGATAATATCCATTACAGAATGATATTGGTTTTTAATGCAGTGCCACCTGAGGGATCGAAGGTCACGGGCATTCAATGTTGTTTTTTTGCCTTGTTGTTTACTTGCAGAGATTTCTCCAGATTCTCTGAATCTTTTGACTATTATGGGCTGTAGATGATGAAATCCCTAAATTCCTTGCAATTGCACATTGAGAAACGTTGTTCTTAAACTGTTCGACTATTTGCTCACGCAGTTGTTCACAAAGTGGATGCTCCCTTTCAGGGATGCTCACTTTATACCTAATCATGACACTCACCTGTTTCTAATTAACCTGTTCACCTGTGGAATGTTCCAAACAGGTGTTTTTTGAGCATTCCTCAACTTTCCCAGTCTTTTGTCAACTTTTCTGTCCCAACTTCTTTGGAACGTGATGCAGGAATCAAATTCAAAATGAGTGAATATTTGCAAAAAACAATAAAGTTTATCCATTTGAACATTAAATATCTTGTCTTTGTAGTGTATTCAATTTAATATAGGTTGAAAAGGAGAGGTGAGCACCTGGTGGCTTAGCCCAAAAGAGCTACATAAGACCACTCTCCCATGGACCCACCACCCATGGGAGAGGTGCTTATGGGAGTCTGGTGCAATGTGGATCAGGTGGCAGCCGAAGGCAGGGGCCTTGGCATTCCGAACCTCGGCTACTGAAACTGGCTCTTGGAACATGGAACGTGACCTCTCTGGCAGGGAAAGAGCCTGAGCTAGTGTATGAGGCTGAGAGATATCAACTAGATATAGTTGGGCTCACCTCAACACATGGCAGGGGCTCTGGAACAGACTCTCTCGAGAGGGGTTGGACCATATTCCATTCTGGAGTTGTCCAGGGTGAGAGGCGTCAGGCAGGAATCGGCTTACTCACAGCTCCCCGGCTCAGCGCCTGTACGTTGGGGTTTTCTCTGGTGGACGAGAGGGTTACTTCCCTTCAGGTCAGGGAACGGGCTCTGACTGTTGTCTGTGCTAATGCACCAAATGGCAGTTCGGAGTACCCAGCCTTCTTGGAGACCCTGGAGGGGGTACTGGAAAGTGCCCCCTGTGGGGACTCCATTGTCTTGCTGGGTGACTTCAACGCTCACGTGGGCAATGACAGTGAGACCTGGAAGAGCATGATTGGGAAGAATGGCCTCCCTGATCTGAACCCGAGTGGTGTTTTGTTATTGGAATTCTGTGCTCACCACAGTCTGTCCATAACAAACACCATGTTCAAACACAAAGGTGCGCAGAAGTGCACATGGCATCAGGACACCTTAGGCCACAGTTCGTTGATGGACTTCATAGTTGTGTCATCGGATTTGCGACCATGTGTTTTGGACACCCGAGTGAAGAGAGGAGCGGAGCTGTCAATCTATCACCACCTAGTGGTGAGTTGGATCAGATGGCAGGTGAAAATACTAGACAAATCTGGCAGACCCAAGCGAGTTGTGAGGGTTTTTTGGGAACGTTTGGCAAAGGAACCTACCAGAAAGATCTTCAACTCCCACATCTGACAAAGCTTCAACCTCATACCGAAGAGGGCCTGGTTGGAATGTAGGACTGTGGAGGCAAAAGATGGGTAGCAAAGGGCAAAGCAGGTTCTGACTTTGGTGGTTGCTAAGGCAAAAACTCGGATGTGGGAGGAGTTTTTGCTGCTGAGGCCATGGAGAAAGACTATCGACAGGCACCGAGAAGGTTCTGACAAACCGTCAGGCGCCTCAGGAGAGGAAAGCGGTTCCTGACCAACACTGTATACAGTGGGGCTGGGGGACTGCTGACTTCGACTGGAGACGTCATTGGATGGTGGAAGGAATACTTCAAGTAATACTTCAATACTTCAACTTCTTCTCAATCCCACCAATGATCCTTCCCCAGAGGAGGCAGAGCTTAGAGATCCGAGCAAGGGTCCGTCCATCACTTGGGCTGAGGTAGCCAAGGTGGTTGGAAAACTCCTTGGTGGCAGAGCACTGGGGGTGGATGAGATCCGCCAGGAATTCCTGAGGGCTCTGGATATTGTAGGGCTGTCTTGGCTGACAAGCCTCTGCAACATCGCATGGACATCTGGGGCTGGAATGGCAGACCACCCCTGGAATGGCAGACCAGGGTGGTGGTCCCGCTTTTTAAGAAAGGGGACTGGAGGGCGTGTTCCATCTACTGGGGGATCACACTTCTCAGCCTACCCGGTAAGGTCTATGCAGGGGTACTGGAGAAGAGAGTCTGACCGATAGTTGAATCTCAGCTACAAGAGGAACAATGTGGGTTTCGCCCAGGTCGTGGAACACTGGATCAGCTTTTTATCCTCACCTTTTTATCCTATCCTTTTATTTGTTATTCTGCTGCCCCCGTGAAACGGACCCGGATAAGCGGTTGAGGATGGATGGATGGATATGTTTGTATATATATATATATATATATATATATATATATATATATATATATATATATAGTTAGATAGATAGATAGATAGATAGATATAGATATATAAATATATTTTTATATTTTTTTTATCTATGAATAAGATCTGAATACAATGTGGAAGATGCTTGATCATGCTTATTCTGGCACAAATACAGCCTTGGCTGTCCAGTTTTAAAAGCTGATTGATACGTCAATGCATGAAACATATAGCTGAATATAGCTGTAATATAAAATCATTATAAGGAAGGAAATGTCATTTATAGTTATTGCTATTGCTGTTGTTTTTGTTGCTGTTGTGGTGGTGAATGACTCCTGAATAAAACAGGGACATAGGCTGTCTGTCACTTTGTGTTTTGGAGTCTTTCACTGGTAAGATGGGAGTCCCTCCTTCACTGCAGTCTGTGGTGTCACTTTGAATTAGCTGATGAATTTGCGCTGCTTTTAATCACTAACAGTGTGTGCGTGTGTGTGTGTGTGTGTGCGCATGTTTAGATAATCCATCTGTTGTTAGAGAAAAAACTGTGTTCGCACAGGCTGGATTCTTAATGTCAGTACTGTGCAGTATTTATGGATAACATAGAATACATGGATAAAGTCTGCAATATGAATAGGTAAAGTGAGCAGAATGGATGTATAAAGTTTGCAGTACAGATGGATTAGGTGAGCATAATGGATGGATAAAGTCAGTAGAATGGATGAATAAACTGAGCAGAACTGATGGATAAAGTGAGCAGTATAGATAGATTAGCTGAGCAGAATGGATTGATAAAGTAAATAGAATAGATTAATAAACTGGGCAATATGGATTGTTAAGAAAGTGCAGAATGAATGGATGAAGGGAGCAGTAAAGTTCATTGCTGTGAGGGTTTCCATCTGCTAGACTTAAGTGAATTACAGTTTCCACTACAGGATCCAGGAACACACACATGCTAATGCAGCACGCTATCCCCCTCAGCATGGGGAGGAGGATGAAGCTCTGCTCTAGATCATAAAATCAGAACAACAGCAAAATTAAACACTCACTCACTTAGCAGGAAAAAACTACAGTCTGATCACATAACACAATCAGCATAACTACAACACAACACAACACATTACCATACCCAATATCCTTTTCCCATCTCAACAGCTCAGTTTGCCAAAACTGACACCTCTGCAATAAACCTTAAAGGACAGCCAGCTTTTAGTGAAAAAAATCTGTTTTGTTAATACCACACAAAAGTACAGAAAACTCACGTAAACATCAGCTTTTGATTAAGATGGGATGAAGAGGATGAAGGGGTAAGAGAACAAAAGATGACAGATTAAGAGGAGAAAGAGGCAAGAGGATGATAGGATGAAGGAGTAGTAAGATGTGAGTTTCAGAGGAGGATGGGATGCATTACAGAACAAAAAAACAAGTTAATCTTTTTATCCTCAACCTCATTCATCCTTTCATTCTCTCACCCCTCCATCCTATCATATTCTCACCCATTCATCCTCTCATCTTTATAGCTGTTCATCCTTTCATCCCCTCACCCTTTCATCCTTGTCCTCTCATCCCATCCCCTCATCTTGTTCCCTTTCATTCCATCTCATCCTCTCAATCCCTCCTTCTCTCATCATTTCATCCACTCATCTTATCATTCCTTCACCAGCTCATCCCCACATCTTCTAAATAACATAGTTCAGACTGGCTGGATCATCTGTACTGTTGCTCTTGGCAGGACCCTTGGGGATGCTGCCATAGCAACACTTGACCGAAAAACCAGAGAGCATGATGGGTCTGCTTCCTTAATGGACACACAATGTGTGTGTGTGTGTGTGTCTGTGTGTGTGCATTAGGATAAGGAGAAACAGTCTGAGGTTACAGTGACATGAAGGTTCTCTGAACTGCTGTAATGGATGTGTGTCTTGTCTCTGTCTCTCTGGTGGGAAGTTAATGGACTTTTTCTTCTTGGAAACTCATTCTGAAAACTCAATTACATCCATCTTTAGGAAAATTTCAAATAAACAGATATGACGCAAAAAGCAAGCATCCACGGTCAAGCTCTTTGAGCTGACATCCTGGGAGCCATTCTGACACCAGAATGAAAATAAATCGGATATTTTTAATAAATATAATACAAAAAATGTTCCCTGTAAGTCTGTGTTGAGCAATTAATGGTGAAAATGAAAGGGTGGAAACCCCCTTCTGTGAAAACAATTTACACTACACCACAAAGAAAAAATGAACAGCACAACAGCAGCTTTGTTGACATTGAACAATTATGTACAACAGCGGCAGTAAAGGACAGAATATAAACACAACAATAACTCTCCGGTCCAGTTTACTTCAAAATACCTTCAAAATGCATTCCCTCATTGGTTTTGCCATTTTTTTGCTATTAGATAGACAATAGAGGATTGTGTAAAAGATGTGAAAGGCTGGATGTTGCGTAACTTCCTCCTTCTAAACAGAAACAAAACAGAGTTTCTCCTTCTGGGTCCAAAAGTGGCAAGACATAAATGATCAGATTTAATTTTAAATCTCACTGACTTTCCAATTACACCCGGTTCAGCAGCAAAACATCTGGCATCATAATTGATTCAGATTTATCATTTGATCAATACATAGGCAGCATCACTAGGACAGCTTTTGTACATCTTCGCAACATTGCCAAGATAAGAAATGCCTTATCCATGCGTGATGCAGAAACACTAGTACATGCCTTTATTACTTCAAGGCTAGACTATTGTAATGCACTACTGTCAGGATGCACTAGCAGGAATTTAAGCAAACCTCAATTAGTTCAAAATGCTGTAGCCAGGGTCATCACTAAAACTAGAAAATTTGATCATATCAGTCTAGTTCCATCATCACTTCACTGGCTGCCTGTTAAATTCTGTACTGATTACAAAATTATTTTATTGACGTATAAAGCCCTACATGGGCTCAAACCTGAGTGCCTGCAAGACCTTATTTCCTATTATGAGCCACTACAATTACTCAGATCACACAGTGCTGGCTTTTTAATAGTTCCCAGAATTCAGAAGGCTCCAGCTGGGGGAAGGGCCTTTTCTTATAATGCCCCCAAACTCTGGAATGATCTTCCAGAAAATGTTTGTGGCTCAGACTCAGCTTTTGGTAATTAATGTTCCCCCTTATATAAAGGCAGCAGATCCAGGGGTCCATGGACACACGGAATTATAGTAAACTGAGACACTGGTGCTGTCGTCCAGCTGCTCGCGCACGATCACTCAGGTTTGTGGATATACACACCCCCATTGGTTCCTCCCAGGGTTTCTTCCTCAGCTCTGAGGGAGTTTTCCTTGCCACTGTCGCCCCTGGCTTGCTCACCTGGAGTTTTTTACACTCATGTTGAAACTTTGTCTTTACTAGAATTCTGTGAAGCTGCTTTGTGACAACATCATCAAAAGCACTAAACAAATAAATTTGATTTGATTTGATTGCTATTGTGAAATTAGACCTGTCATAATTACTCAGTTAACCTTGATCATTTTAAAATGATCAAATAAAATTGGCCTGCAGTGCATAGTTGTCAGTTCATGTGATAATAACATATATTTTGCATTCTACAGACGCCTAAGGGACACACAATGGACACACAGAGACTAAAGGACACAGAGAGCCTAATGGACTCAAAGAGCCTAATGGACAATGCAATTAATGTATTTTGACCACATAATTCTTTTGTATATTGTTAATTACATTCTAAATCTTTTTTAAAGGATTCCTTGTATATCCTCTTCCAGTAAATGCATCTGGAATGTCTGAAAGGCCATTCATGTTTTGTTATTCTTCAGTTCATTTTTTATTGTTTGGCCTTTTACAAAACCTTCCTCAATTTAAAGATGTGAAAACTACTCACACTGTTTGAAGTGCATTTTACTGTGCGTTTTCGAATCTTCAAATAAATTCAGACCTTTAAACAGCCTTATCTGAATGGAGAAAAAAACTTGATTATCTGAATGTCAATGCAGTGAGTCATCATGTTCTTGCTCAAAGCCTGGTGTGGTCATGTAACCTACGTAAATACCAGCATTACATTTGCAGTCACCCCTCAGACAGCCATGGACCCTCACAACTCCGTTCTTTAAATCCTGTTTAATGTTTTAACCACAGTGGATTTCTCGAGTAGTAGCTAAGAGCAACAATTAAACAATTAAAAAATGTCAGATAGCAATGTTGTGTTCTGTGAGACATCCATTAAACAATCAAATCCAAATCTAATAAAATTTTGTCATGGATAGCAAACAACAAAGAAATACATTTATTTTTGGACAATAAAAATATTACTCAAGTAATCTATGAATTAATCGATTGATTAATCAAGTAATTGGAAAAAAACTATGCTTTCTTAAAAAAAAACAAAAAAAAAAACAATTAACATTAGTTTAACCCTAACAAACCTAAATACACTTTAATGTGTGTTAACATGCCTTTAAAGAACCCAAGTTATTTCAAACAAGACTTCACATCCTTTAAAAAAAATGTATACAATGGGGTCCAAAAGTCCAGCTCCCCCGGTGACACAGAAGGATAAGCAGCTTAGAAGATATGTTTGTGTGTGGGTCCACAAATCTGAGACACTATTGAAAATCTCACATTTTTTCTATTTATTCCTGAAAAAAACCAAAACCTTTAAATTAAAAAAAAGTAAAACAGAAAGGTTATGTAAAATGAGGAAACATTCAACATTCTGCAGTATTTATAGGTCACTTTTCAAAATAAAGCAACTTTATGACATTAACCATGTGATGGCCTTTGTACAAACAAGTCAGGCTTTAGCCTTATTTCTTTCATTGAAGCTCATGTTCAAACAACAAAGGTCAAGTAGATCTGGCCTACTCATCAGAGGCTTATTTAAGTTTATAAATTTGTCCAACTTGCACACTGCCACTGAAGCAAAAATTGGACATACCAAAAATCGAAAAGGGGCTTTCAGGCCTGAATCATCCCATATGTTTTATGGTCCTTGTGTGCCCAAGGGTCCAATCACAAGGGCCCTCAGTCAAAAAATATCATGAAGTCTAAACAACTGTTTGAACTTTTATAGCAGCAAGAATGGTTAAAATAGTTTCAACCTTGTTGCGGTTGTTGTCAAAATCTTTATGGTCTCAACTTTAATCCTGTACGTCCAATTCTTTTCTTGAATAATGGTCACACAGTCAATGCAAGATAACTGGCCAGCGGGGTTACAGACTACACACAGGCTCCGTGATCCAACATCACTTAATTTTACCAATCACACACAATTCTATCTAATTCCACACACGCAAAAAGCTAACTAAACACACCCAACACCCCGCTAAACTCTGCCGCTAGGTTTAATTCTGTTATTCTGTTTTGGTCTGAAAACAGATCCAGTTAGTCCTAGAGGGCTCAACACACAAAACAGCTACACACATATACTGCACTGTATGAACACTAGGGTCTGTCTGCTCTTATATAAGGGTTGTGAGGGCATAATGAATTTGTTCTAATATGCTGTCCCATTTTCAGGTCCAGTGGAGACTGTGTGTGTGTGTGTGTGCATATGTGTGTGCATGTGCGTGGGCTTTATAGTCTCCTGCAAAACAAGCGCAATGCCCTTAAGCACTACCATATTAGACAAATACTGCAGCACTCAAAGCTCCTTTGTGTGCATGTGCATGTGCACTATAACTCACCACAGGTTGACGAGGAAGGGGTGCTCGAGCCCCTGCATGATCTGCAGCTCTCGGAACACATTTCGGACTTCGTCTCTCTCAATACACTTGTGCTTATTCATGTATTTCATTGCGTACATCTTCTTAGTGTCTCGCTTCTGCACAATACATACCTGCAACAGACACCCATACAGTTAACAATGCAGTTTAACATTAAAAACATAAACATAGAAGTTATATATATATGCACAATTTGGTCTTAGTTTTCGCAATAAATGCACTGATCTAATATATTTTATGCTGAAATGATGAACACATTTAAATCAAGTCAACTGAATGCATAATTTTCTTTAATATAATGATAATGTAACAATAATTTCCAGGAAAAGTTCAAGTAAAAATATTAATAGAGGGAATGATTTAAGCAAAAGTAAATATGGAGGCTGCCTGGTCATTCAAAAAAGTAGTTGAGTAGTTCACAGGTTCCCATTTGCCCTGCATATTTTGTGTTTTCCTGCTGTAAAACACCAACTTTAACTCAGGAAAAGCTAACTGCCTTGTTGGATCAGACGTGCAGGGCAGGAGGTACTCCAGGACCAGGGCGGGGAGCCACTTAAGCAGGTCACTAGTTGTCAGTGCTAATAATTAAAACTTGCTGTCTTGCGAGGCTCAGTCTGTAGTTTGCTATATATCGGGAACTGCCCTTTATTTCTTATTTAACACATAGGAGATTTACAGTATTTACTGATAGCATGATGTCTTCTACTGCTGCTCTTAGCTGTGGGGTGCCTCAAGGATCCATCTTGGACACATTTTTTTCACTCTATATGTTTCCCCTGAGCTGCTTAATGTAATATTTTAATATTTCTTGTTGTTTTTATATAGATGAAACACAGCTGGTGATGTCTGGCAGTGATTAAGGATTGGATGTTGAATGAAGACCACATAGAAATCATTAATGTCGGTCTGGAGAATGTTTCTAATAAATCTTTACTGACTAAATCCTTACTTTTCTAATAAATATTTTTGACATTTTAATTTCAAGAAACTTGTCCAGTCCTGCTTTTTTCATTTATGAAACAAGTCAGAAGTCAGAAATGGCCTGTCTTTTCTGGACATGATTGAAAATCAATCCTGCTTTTGTGTTATCGTGTCTAGAGTACTGTATTGTTCACTTGTCTTAGACAGAGACGAGGCTCACCTTCAATTTGCAAAAAACACTGCAGCCAATCTTCTGACTAAGATGAAACACAGTTAGCATATCAATCCAGAGTTTGCCTCTTTTCAATGGCTTCTACAGAGTTTCAGAATTTACTGAGAGAATTTATAGAGTTCATTTATAAGAAGCTGCATAATGATCTTTATCATCTAGAAAGGGCTTTCAGCTGTTCTCATAACAACATTAAAATCCAGTGGAGACTTTGCTGTGTATATTTGCTGTGTATGTTCCCAAACACTGGGACACTATTTCCCTGAAAAGTATACTTTTGGACTCTTCTAGCGTGAGTTCAAGAAATATCTTCAGACTTCTTCTTATACTGTGGCATCAGCGAAGAAGACTTGGGAAACACAGTTCTTTAAGCAAATGCTTTATTAGTAAACAGGTAGAAAGGGAAAACTGCTGCTTAGTGTTACTGAATGGCAGAGAAAGCAAGGCAGGTCATCAATAGCCACACAACTCCACCCCATGGTAGACACTCAACCAACTCCACCACCCAGCACAATATCACACAATAACACAAACACATTCCACAGGCAACTACAACTCCCAAGAGCCAGTGCGTGTGGCCACTCTGTACGTGGTGCTACAATACTTTTGCCATTGCTGGTTTTTAATATACACTGTATGACCAAGTCTGTGGACACTACTCCTAATACTGAGTTCAGGAGTTTCAGACACACTGTTGACAAGTGTATAAAATCAAGCACATGGCCATACAATCTCCACTGACAAACACTGGCAGTAGAATGAGGAGCTTAGTGACTTTCAATGTAACATTGTCATAGTATCATAGATACTGTGATAGCCACCTTTGCCACAAGTCACTTTGTGAAATTTCTGCCCTGCATGATTTGCCTCAGACAGCTGTACTTGCTATTATTGTGGAATGGAAGTGTTTAGGAGCAGCAACTTAATAAAATGGATTTCCATGGCCAAGCAGCTGCACACAATAGCAAGCTTCAGCTGGAAAGGTGTTAAACATGCCCCCAGTGGAGTGCAAATGTGTTCTCTAGAGTGAATTATGCTTCATTATATGGCAATCTAATGGACAATTCTGGGTTTGGCAGATGTCAGGAGAACTCCACCTACTGGAATGCATAGTGCCAACAGTAAAGTTTGGAGGAGGTGGGATAATAGTATGGAGCTGTTTTTCAGGGTTATATGCTCCCAGTTTTGTGGCAACAGTTTGGGGAAGGCCTTTCTCTGTTCCAGCATGACTGCGCCCCTGTGCACAAAATGAGGTGAGACATGGTTTGATGAGTTTGGTTTGACCTGCACAAGAGCCCTGACCTCAACCCCACTGAACACCTTTGGGATGAACTGGAATATGAATTGCAAGCCAGGCCTTCTCATCCATCATCAGTGCATGACCTCTTTAAATATTTTGCAGTATTAGATAACATTTAAGTTACCATTAACATGCTAACCTTTTGAACCATATACTTATTATTCAGTCATTAATCTTAAGAGCTTTTGTCTAGTAGGTACTATGAATTATTCAGTATCCATTATGAGACTTATCTGTAAGTTATGTAGTAATGAGAGTGAGGAACTGAAGTATGGGTTCACATACAAATTCTTAGGGGTTGAAGAAATTAATGAACCTCATTATATCTGAATTTCAGGCAAACTTTAGGTCTTGAATAAGTGCATAAAGTAAAATGAAAAAGCTGAAAATAAAACAGGTACAGTGCTATTTATGGGCATCATCATGGACATAATGCTAATTATCTATAAAATATATCACTAAACTATTCAGGTAGAATATACCCAGCACTATCTTTATTAATGAAAACACTCACAGAAGCATTCATCTGGACCTGTTGTTCACAGCACACAGTGAAAAAAAAACATTGGCTGAGTTCAAAATAACATATGTACAATAAACTACATAGTGTGCCAGTATATACTTTATATCTTCTAAGTTGCTTATCCCTCTGGGTCGCAGGGGGAACCGAAGGTATAGTATCCAGTATGAGACAAAATTTGTGCACCATACTACAGGGCAGGGATGCAACTAGATTGCCAACATTAGGGACTGAGACAGACCCATGGCAAGACCCACCCTGTTTTCTTTGCCCTCCAATCACTGCTTAGCAATCATTGTT
The DNA here is from genome assembly GCF_015220715.1 of Pygocentrus nattereri. NCBI lineage: Eukaryota > Metazoa > Chordata > Actinopteri > Characiformes > Serrasalmidae > Pygocentrus > Pygocentrus nattereri. The sequence continues at coordinate 29,305,202 of NC_051224.1, forward strand.
AGTAATTTTTTTTAGCTCTTTAGCGGCATATGGATATTTTGGTCAAATGATGTCCCTGGGTGACACCCAATACTGTGACAGAGTGGAGTGGACTCAGCTTTGGATTCATTTGTGTGGTTTCCAGATGTTTACCTAGGTTTGCTAAAGGTCACTCAATTAATTTTTATCACATCAGTAGTATGAGTTGACTCTTCACCACGCTACAGTCATCTTAAAAGAAACCGAAGCAATAACAATGTACAGGACAGTACATACACCAGTACATACAAGCTCCTTGTTTACTCTTCAGTTCAATTTTATCTGCCCTTTTTTTGATTGGTTATCTTGTCACAAAGTGACACAAGATGAGCGAAGCTTTTACGCTGAAGCAAAACATTTTTCAACTCGATCTGCGAAAAAAATGCGCTCAATGGAGGAACAAGTGGAACCTATGGAATTCATGTCCTGCTGAAGGATATAAAGATGTTTCAGCCTGAGTACGCTCTGCTGTCTAAACGTATCCTTATAATTTTGAGATAATGGTTGTTTTACAGGATATTCTTGATATTACATGAAAAATCTAACTTTATAAGTTCATGCTTATATAGTTATTTCAAGTGGAAGCCAAAAATGTATTTGAATAAAAAGTAAGAGAAGTAAATGCATATGTTTGCTTCTTGTCCAATTAAGATGAGGGTGCAAATGCTCCACTTGCTCCATTGTTCAGGAGCCTTTAGTCCACACACTGTATAATACTTTTGTGTACAATCAGTACGTGAGCAATATTTTATAGGTTATTTCAAACTCAGCCATTGTGATTGGTTAGAGGGCTCTTCTGCATATTGTAGCCTGCTGTAATGTTAATATTGCTCAAGAATATCATGAAGATAATCTAACAATTAACAAATGATATATTATACATTTTTGTTTTGTTTTGTTTTGTTTTACTGCATTTGAGTTTGAAGGACAAAGAGTGGATAGAGAACTGCTTGAGCAGAGAGCAGAGGGTTTGGAATGATTTTTCTCTGTAAAACGTGAGTGGGTTTGATTCTCCTGCTGACGGAACAAAGCTGCCCCCACGTAAACACCCCCCAGCAGAAAACACTAAAAATAACACACACATCTCCGCATCAGTCCCATCCGCTCACAGCCAGGGACAGAGAGCTTCCTCAGACAGAGCGGACCACCAGAGAGAGGGAGAGCAGGAGGGGATACACAGACAGATAGACAGTCATATGCAAAAGTCTGAACAACCCTGGTCAGATTACATGTTTGATAGCACATTTCATAATTTTTTTCCACTTAATATGTTAAATTTAGTAAATATTACTAATTGTGTACTAAAATGAATGGAAGTGTGTTAACTGTAGAAGATGTGTTAAATATTTTCCTCTAAGAAAATCAACAATCATGTCATTTGACCTTGGGTGTTAAAACGTTTGCATACAACTGTAGACAGTACAATGTTCAAATTTATGGATTTCTCCATATATGACCAAAATTAATCATTTTATTTTGTGTAGTTAACTGCAGTTAATCATGTTTGTTGCTTAAATAAAAATAATGCTGCCTAGTCCAACCATATATGTACACTATATGGCCAAACGTATGTGGACACTCCTGCTTTTTTATTGAGTTCAGGTGTTTCAGCCCCACTCATTGCTAACAAGTATATAAACTCAAACACATATGCAATCTCAACAGACAAACATTGGCAGTACAAGGTATGGTACTGAAGAGTTACATGGCTTTAAAAGTGACACTGTTATAGGATGCCACCTTTGCCACTAGTCAAAATTTCTGCCCTGCTAGATCTGCCCTGGTCAACTGTAAATGCTATTATTGTGAAAAGGAAGCATCTAGGAACAACAACAGCTCAGCTATGGAGCAGTAGGCCACACAGACACACAGAGTGGTGAAGCACATAGAAATTGCCTATACTCTGTATATAATCACTCACTACAGAGTTCCAAACTGCCTCTGAAACCAGCATCAACAAATGAAAGGCATGTCAGGAGCTTCATGAAATGGGTTTCCAAGGCCAAGCAGCAGCATACGAGCCTAAGATCACTATGCCCAAACTCCCACAGGCACATAAAATCTTGTGATAAGCCTGCCCAAAAGAGTGGAGGCTGTTGGCTGTTATAGCCACAAAAGGGGAGGTGGGGGGGGGTCCATTCCATATGAATGCTTATGCTTTTGGAATGGGATGTCCAACAAGCTCATATAGGTGTGATGGTCAGGTGTTCATCATATGGTCAGGTGTTGGTCACATAGTGTACATTCTGATGAGGCTTATTTTGCCCACTCTTACAGCTGTAAAAAAAAAACAAACAAAAAAACCCCCCAAAAATTCAGCTTTTTTCCCCTTTTTTCACATTTCACAAATGTAATTACTAAAACAAAAAAGGGTAATTAATCATGCATAATTATTTGAACCATTTGATAGTCTTTATTTTTAAAACATCTGTTTATCAGTCATCTGTAGTATACAGGCACTGTCACGCCTCTGTCCCTCTCTCTGTTTGTTCCATGACAAACACTTTGCTATGATTGATTTGTGCGTATGTCAGTCTTGCTCTGATGTACTGAGGTAGTCATAACATCTATGTGCTTTCAGTAAGTGTTTCAAAGTAATGAGGAAGAGAGAGAGCGAGGAAGGAGGCAAGGGAAGGATGAGGTTAAGGAGTGCAGGAAGAATAGAATGGTGGTTATTTTCTGTAATTAAAGGTGACATTTCCATCAAATGTCAGACAGAATCGAAGAGAAAGGCATTATCTCTCAGAACAGAGCCTCACGCTCATGCACATACAGACACACACACACACACACACATACACACACAGCAACACATCTCATCTGGCATTTGTGTGTGTGTGCTTTCTTACCTTTCCAAAGCTCCCTTTTCCGATAGCCCTGAGAATCTGAAAGTGGTCAAAATTAACTGAAAGAGAAGAGTAAAAGCACAGTGTCATTAGACATTAGACATACAGTAACTCAGCTCAGAAGTCAGTAAAGCACTGTATAGTAGTGAATCAGAACAGAGTAGTGATAACACAGCATATAACTGTAATGAACAAGTATACATCTGTATTAACTCAGTACAGAGCTGTAATAAGTAAATATAAAGCTGAAATGAATCGATATACTGAGTTAGCTGTACAATTTAGAGCTGTAATAATTCAGTATGAAACTGCATGAAATCAGCACACAGCTGTCTTAGCTCAGTATAGAGCTGTAAAAAGCTGTTATAATTAGATAGAGAGCTGTAATAAATAAAAATAGAGCCGTGATGAATCGCCATATAGCTGTATTCTCAGTTTAGAGCTGCAATAACTCAGTATAGAACTGTAATGAATAAGTGTACAGCTGTACTACCTTAGTACAGAGTTGTAATAACTATTTATTAATCCATTACAGAGCTGTAATAACTAAATATAGAACTGTAATGAATATGTATACCATTATATTAACTCAGTTTAGAGCTGTAATAAGTCAATATAGAGCTGGAGTGAATCTGCAAGCAGCAGTATTAAATTAGTATAGAGCTACACTAACTCAATATAGAGCTGTAATGAATCAGTATAAAGCTGAATTATACCAATATCAAGACGCAATAACTCAGTAGAGACCAACAGTTATAAGCAATCTTTTAGAACTTTAATAACCAAGACTATAATTCAGTCTGTATCTGCAATGGAGCAATGTCGACCCAGGACTATAAATCAATATAGAGTCGTAATAACATAATATACAGCTGTAATGAATCAGTATAGCACTGTAATGACTCAGTACAAAACTGCTATAACCAGTATTGAAACTCAGTATGAAGTTAAAGTCCTAGGTTATAATACTCTGGCTATAAAGACCAGTGCAGAGCTGTAATAAACCCATATACAAGTGTATTATCTCCATGTATTAACTCAAAACAGAGCTCAAAAACTCAGTATAGAGTTGTAATGACTCAGTATAAACCCAATACTGTTGCACATGCATCACCTGTTTTTCAGAAGATCAGTGAAAATGTCTTTCTTGCTGCTGCAACCTTTAAGCAGGACCAAGGCATGCCACAGCACAGAGGATATTCATTTCTTACACTTGTTTCTTCCCCCTTTGTTTCTGCTAGCAAGCCACTATGTTGACAGTTTGACTTTCTATCTCAAAACAATGGTTTATTATCTTAAGACTGGCACTGAAAAGTGTCAAAATAATCTCTCAAGACTTTGACTTATCACATCAAAATAATGGCTTATTCTCTCTAGATTTGGATTCTATTGGAACAGTTGCTTACATTCTCAAAAGTTTGACTAGTTCTGTTGATATAATGGCTTATTTTCTTAAGATTTTGACTGTGTCACATTGTTCTGAGATTATTGACTAACGGTTGCCAAAAGAATGGATTATTTGCACAAGATAAAAAGTAGCACTGGTTTTTATTACATCAGTACATCTCTATAGATTTAAAAATGTGATATTTGTGTATTTTCAGAGAAATACAGACATGAAGGTCTTATATGCTAAGTAAGAACTTCAGCTGTTCACTATAAAATAAGTATCACAATAAGAACTGAGTTGTGTGCTGCAATAATTCTTGGATAGGTTGGATAGGATTTTTGCCACTCTTTTGTGGGAGAAGCTTGTTCAACCTCACCATAAGAGAACACATTTGTGGGCAGAGCATCGAGAGATCCTAAAGGCGGAGCAGTCAGGGACTGGTTGGAGCTGCTTTAAGTTTATGGCCCAGTTTCTTCAGAACCTTTAGTCCATCAATGACTATAAAAGCTTGCTGAACACGCCCCACAGGAAGAGCATTTGGACACTGTGAGCTACGTGTTTGGAACAGCATTGTAGGGATGTCACCAACACATAATACATGCAAAAATATAAATAAATAAATAATTTTGTTTAGATGAGTTAAGGTCAATGAGAAAATGGAAATTTAACATTTATGAAAGATAAACAGCCTCCCTCACCCTGTGTGTGTGTGTGTGTGTGTGTGTGAATAATTGATGTGCTTTAAGCTTAGATCTGCTCCATGAGCAGTTTCAGCACAAAAGCTCTGCCCGCTGGGACGGGATGAAAGGATTTCAACAAAAAGCAGGTGAGAGACAGAAGGGGAGAAAAAGAGAGAGAGAGAGAGAAAGAGACAGAGAAGCGGGGAGGGGGGGCAAAGAGGGATAGAGATCAAGTAAGAAAAAACATAAGAAAGTGCACGAGAAAAGGAGAGAGGGAAGAGGAAAAAAAGAGAAAAAGGAAAGAGAAAAAGGGAGATGAGTTAGAGAGTAGGTGGTAGAGAGAGGGATGGAAAAAGAGAGAAATAAATAATCCAAAGGTCTAATTTCACATCATATTTTTTATACTGATCTCAGTATTCTTTTTAACTAAGATTTCAAACAAGTCCTGCATAGGTTGGAATAAACATGTTTATTAAATTGTAACCTTGCAAAGTAAATTTGTGACCAAACTACTATGAAAAAAAGTTGGGAGAGTAGGTGAAACGCAAACAAAAACAGGACAGTAAACTGTCCTTTACATGTAATTAACTGAAAACACTACAAAGAAAAAATACTTAATACTTCTTATCTTATACTAGTACCACTACTGCTACTACTGCCACTGCTGTTACTACTACCACTACTGCTGCTACTACTGATACTGCTAATACTACTACTAGTACTACTTCTACTACTACTACTACTACTATGCTACTACTACTACTGCTACCGCTACTACTACTGCTGCTGCTACTTCTACTACTGCTACTACTGCTACTATCACTACTTCTACTACTGCCACTACTACTACTTTTTCATCACTGTCAGCGTTGGCTTGCTCATGGGGGCTTGGACCCAGACTTTTTGTAAAGATGCTTTGTGACAACACCTGTTGTAAAAAGCATTATATAAATAAAATTGAATTCCTATACACTAAAGTTGTGCTTTGTACTATCTGCTACCCTCATCTGGTGTGTGGTAGCTTTGAGCTGGCTGCAGTAGTCTTTCTATGTTTCCTTCTCTGGAGTAAAAAAACTGACCCAAATATAAGACTCAGGCTCCACACCTCTTCTATGTACAAACACTGTGGGGCAGTCATGGGCCAGATGTCAGGGAAACAGCCTTGTGACTAGAAAGTTGCTGGTTCAATCCCCTGAACCAACAGGACATTATTAAAAGTGCCCCTTAGCAAGGCACCTAACCACCTACTCCTCGGTACTGTGGATGTGTTCCATGCCCACTAATTTGTTCTCTAGTGTCCATGTATGCGTGTGTTTCACTGCACAAATGAGTTAAAAGGTCTCATTCCTCTGTGTGCAAGCATAGTTGGCCAATGATTCTGAATTCTAACGGGCATATAATGTTGAGTGAACATAATCTGCATATTGTCACTGTTCAAAGAAAATATTGTCCAATATAGTAACTTTACAGGAAAAGGCAAAACATTTTGTACTTTTAAAGTCTGTTAAAGGGGTCTTTAGGGATTTCATGATGAATTGAGCAGTAGAAATGCTCCAAAACAACTAGAAATGCTAAGTCATTTTCGCACAATGTAAAATGTTTAAACAATGTTGAAAAATAAAAAATCAACAAAAATAGAAATGCATGCTTTTTTTGGACAGTGACAATATAAAAATCCTAATTTGCCATATGATTTGTTAAAGCTTTCATAAGTATTTAAATATTTGAAAAAATTCAAATACAGTTTCAATATCGGTATTTGGAAAAGAAAAAGTGGTATCATGCCATCTCTTCTCACACAGCACTCTCTGTTTCCTCTGACTGTGTGTGTACATGCATATGTGTGTATATCTGTGTGCACTTGCTGTGTGTGTGTGGTCATGTGCAGTAGGTAAATGTCAGAGCATGAGAGTCAGTCTGACAGAACCAGAGCAGAGTTCATCAACCTTCAGCCTGAGCCTGTCATACTCACACACACACACACACACACACAGACCTAAGACTGTCCCTCAGCGCCAGCCAGCCACACACACACACACACACACACACACACACACACACACACACTTTAGCAGAGATGCATAAAGACTTTGAGAGATTGCAAGGATAAGCACAGTATGGCTGCACAATATAGACTAAATGCTAGTTTTGTGATTATATTGTTATATATTGTCATTACATTATTCCTTGTAACAAAACTGTGATGGGCATATCTGGCTAACTTACATATTTGAGAAGAAAACATAACCTAACTCGTTAGGCCTTAATCGTCTCCTTAGGACTTCGGTAGGTTGCTTTTATTGAATTGAGAGTCCAGAGTTGCAGAGGTTTGAAGAACAGACAATTTCATGACAAAAACAAACTACAAAATGTACAAAAACAAGAGACAAGGTAACATCAACAGAGTACAATCCACAAGTACATTCACAATGCAAGATAGATACTGAATAAACACAGGGGTATAAATACACAGAGGGGAAATGAGAAACACCTGGGACTAATGAGGGGCGGGACACAGACAGGTGGAACAGATAACAAGGGGGCAGGACCAGGGAGGAGATACAGAACAATAAAAAAAGCACATGGTACAAGAAAACAAAAAGGCACATGGCTACAACAGAGGGGAAGAAACATACTCAGAGGAATAACAGGAGAATCTGTGACTGTAGAGAATTCTTGTACAGGCTAGAATTACTATTCTAACAAATATTCTATTAGTTTATCAAATACAAATTTTCAGTTCAAAAAGTAATGGAATATGTAAGTTGGCTAGTGGTGCCCAAACTTCTGCATATAACTGTGTTAAATTTAAGCACTGGTGAATTGTTAATTTGACATGGTTAAGGAAACATGGTGTCTGCCTATTTAAATGGTTAGGATTTAAAGAAATTGGTTTTGATGTGGAATGATCTTTTCCCTGTAGACTTGTCAAGTCAGAACTGTTCACAGTGGTAGTGATAGGAACCAGACATCTGAAGTTTCTAACTCTCAAAGCTACTGCATGACATAGTTATGTTGCCTGATGTCCATTGTTGTACAAAAGCTTTGACAAAGTTTTATCTTAAATCCTAATTCATGATATAATAAATAAATGGCATAAATAATCTATGGCATACACAAATCTATGGCAACATAGTTCCAAAGAAAAACACATCTTTTAAGATTTACAACTATTTTACATTTATTCATTATTATTACATACAAAAACTCAGAAGACACACTGGACATTTTGGACAGAAAATAAAATGTATACATTTGTGCTGTAGACATTGTGCCCTTTGGCTCCTATTACCATTCACTACCGCCAAGAAAAATCTGAGTATGTGTTTTTTAAAGCACCACCACATCAAAACAGGCTGAGTGATTTTATTTACATCTTAGCAATTGAATTATGTAGCTTTTCTCTTTCAAATCAGTGAAATTCCTGTTTAAAGACTCGTTTAATTTATGAGCAATATAGTCCACCTTTGCTGAAGTACTGAAATACCTCAATTAATCCAAATGGCCCCAGAAACCCTTACCTGAAATGGTCACTGATATTTATGTCTCAGCAGCTACTAATGATCACACTGATGTCACTGTTGACTTGATTACATTTATTGGCATCCCTCTGCTCTCAAAAACAATTTTTAAAAGAGTTAACACTTTTCGGATGGCTCATTATGATTACATTTGTATTTGTGATACCATAGTGCAAAATTCACATTTTCCCATTGGAAACATACGTTTTCCCATTACTTTCAGAAGAAAAAATATATTTGGGGTGGAGGGATGGGTAATATGACAATATTTTATCAATATTATGATAAATATGCTATGCTGTGCTTCTCTGAGCATATCATGGATATCGTCAACACTGAACTGCATGTTTATTTCAAAGAGAGTATAGTTAGTGTAACGGGGAGCGAGGCAGCGACGCATGTGCGGTAAGCGACTTTTATTGAGGGCAAATCCAATATCAGGGTCGTAACGGCCCAGGGTCATATAACCAACACGAACAGATTGAGTTTCCGACATGACAAACAGCTGGGTACGGAAAACACGACGAGCACACAACGACCAGTGAAACAAAAGGGCAAACACAGGGCTTAAATACACAGGGCCAACGAGATACAGGTGAAAACAATCAGGGGCGGAGTTACAAAACCAAAACAAAAACTCACATGGTAAACCAAAACACCAACACATGGACAGGACTGGGAGGGGCCAATCGTGACAGTTAGTCTTGTTTAATTGGATTTAGTGCAGCGCAGTATCTGAAACATAAAATAAAAATCGTTGTATTTATAGTTTAGGACAGTACTTTTTTATTTGGCCCTTCTGGTGCGTTTTTATGTGTTCCAACTTTACAAAATTCAGAAAAAATTAAACGTCATTATACTTATTGTGTATCATGAAACTGTCTCTATGTATCATAATACTGTGTTTTAGCCACATCGCCTACCCCTTAAGTGGCACGTTTTGGCAGGTTAGTTTTCTGCACCATGAATCAGCTTAAACCAATCATAGTCCAGATGCTAATAAGAGGATTACAGCATGGCAACAGAAACAACAGTATCCAAAACTCAGCATATGCTGGTTTTGCTGGTGATTAGCCATGCTTATCTATGCTGGTGTTTCTAGCAGGGCTGTTCATTATTTAGCAACTGTTGTTCAGTTTATGGTTTGATAATCAGGCATATTCATACATTTTTTGAATTTTTAATGAGATTTAATGTCTTTTTGTAGTTTCTTGGGCATAACAATAATAGATAAACATATTTAACATCTTATTATTTAACACATTATTTTTTAATGGTTTAAATGATGAGTGGTACTTTAGAGCTACTTTAAGAATAAATAATAGATCAAGTGGAAAGGGTTGAGCAGATATGATGTGAATAATTTTTTTTCTCTGCAAAGCACATTCTACACTTTATAAAATTAACGACAACAAAAAGAGTTCTTTGTGTTGACGACTTTTGAGTGAGCTTCTTTAAAAAATTTTACTAAATGGTTCTTTATGAAACCAAAATTGTCTCTCCTGGAGCTGTGCATGCTCTTGCTTCAATAAAGATTCTGGCACTTTTTACTTTCTATAAAATGAGCAGTAAAAATAACCCCAGGTTACAATAATACCACATGAATCCACATGCCATTAAAATGCTACCATAGTCTGTGGAAATTAAGTTTTAAAGTACTGAAAGAAGCATTTAATTCTTTTTCTGCAGCTAAAGTCAAGCTGATATGTACTTTCTTACCTCAAGTGTTCCTCTCTGGACATTAAAATGTATTAAAATTAAGTTATTTCTGTATAATTTACTGCTGTGAATTCCTAAGATGATGACAATGCTACTGGCACACTGCATTCACAAGAGAAAGATGGTTAGCGGTAACAGAATAACACCTAAACTAAATGTTCTGATGTGTTGTCTGATTTTTTTCTGGAGTAAATTGCTGTATAAATCGAGTAGCCATTTCTTCAGCAAGATTTCTTTGTCCCATGTGAATCAGTCCTAAACATAATGGACTTCCTGTAGCATACTTGCTTTACCCCACCTTGCTATGTAAAACTTATCCTGTACAAATAGAAGTTAGCTACCAAGCTAACACTAATTCTCTAGTAAGACAAAAGAAACAAACATCTGAATTAGCTAATGTTCATGCTAATCCTGTGGTAAGACATATAACGCTAATTCTGTCACAAATGCCACACATGACACCCAGAAAAATATACTTAATATGACAGATTTTACTCAAAAAAAAATTTTTGTTTCACTTAAGATTACATAGTAAAGCTTTAATACAGAATTTTACAGCCTGATTCTGTGTTCTTTCCTGATGAAACTCCATTTGACCATGTCTATAATAATAAGCTTCCTCATATGCTGTGAGTGAGAAAACAGGCTTGATTGATCCGCTCTGAGCCAGCCACTAAATTAGTGGATAAATCTACCCAGGATGGTGTTAATAACCCTACAAAACACATTTACCCAGGCCCATATCTTTCAGTGGGTTTTATGGGCATATGCACAGGGTCCCACCCATGAGGGGGCCACTGCAAGCAATTTTGAGAAAATCTAAACAGGTGTTTGGATTCTAAGTGGAAAATTTACTAACATCACAGCAGAAAAAAAGACTATTATTACTAATATTACTATTATCAGTAGCCATTATTAGATTAGCCATTACCTCGGTCAAGCTTTCAGATTTTTAGCAGTAAGCTAGCGTGCCTGTAAATGTACTTTGAATTAGAAGCTCCGGATATTCAAAAGATGTTCCCAGCAGAGTGTAAAAGCGAGTTCTGATGCTTTTGTAGAGAAGAAGATGACCATTTCCAAGTCAAAGATAAAATGTCAGCCCGAATTAAAGAAATAGTTGCTGCATCCTTGTTGGCAGTGAGTCATCAGAAGTAAGATACAAACGGGGGGGAAAAAAACATTTTCCCTGCCAACTGTGTCAGTACGCTATAGCTATAGATGCTTGATGGTTTGGGTTTTTAAATTTCCTGTCTTTTCTGTCTTTATGTACATTTCAGCTGTTTGATTTTAATTTGATGTCTTCATTGAGGTAAATATGTTGCTTTATGCATGCTTTACAAGGAAGTGTTGCATCTATTGCTGTGTTTATGTTAACCTGTGTTGTGATTAATGTATGAATGGTTTTGCTATTGTTCAGTCTCAAGTGGAAAAAACAAACAAAAAAAAAAGAGCATGCCCAACACTGTGGTCAGTACGCTGTCATTGTGGTAATGCATAGGGCTTGTGTAACCTGTTGTAATATGATTAAAAATCACTTATCACTCAAAAAATGGAAGCCAAGAAGCCAAGCTTGGCTACCTTTTTTTGGGTGGTCAGGGATTTTTGTGCCCTAACATTTTAGCCCGGGAGATGACAACTTAATGATCTGAGCCTGCATTTATCCAGTGGCTAAACTCAAAAACTACCCAGCAATTTGGAAATATTCCAAAAAAATGACCCATCCAACCAACTCAACCAACCAACTTTACAAATATCTAATTTTAATATTGTGTGTGAGCATTTTTCCTAACACTTTTTTTTAACATATCTTTGTTTATGCTTAAAAGCACATATTTTTTATCATGTTTATAGGTACAAAGTAAGTTAATATATATATATTCTATGTACTTCATCTTTACCACAGGACATGATACATTTCTGTTTATTGCTAGTTCTATAGGACTATTAAGCATAAGGTACAGAGGTGCGCTGTAGCTGTAAGGAACAGGCATGTCGGTGTAAGGCACCAAACATGATTTGGCTACATTTGGGGTAAATTATGTAAATCTGAATTTTCACCGGGCTTCTGTAAACCCAGTTTACACACTCAAACGCTCAGACACCCAAACACTCTCACACCTCAGTGCTTTAAAGAATCTGGCTAAGCCCCATAAAGTGCTGCAGCAGAGAGGAGAGTGCAGTCTGCTCATTTTACCATGAATGATGAAGAGCGATGTTTCCACTTGACATCTTCTGAGCGAGACGCTCCAGTGTGATAAGGAAGGGGCATATGGCAAACACACAAGAAACTCTTCTCTGTTCTGACCAATAATCTGTGCTCAGCCTAAACCCCACTGGCTGATCCTCCCCAGCACCCATCCTCACTCATCCTCCCCAACACCCAGCCTTATGCCACTCTATCTTGAAGCAACATAACAGAGCAACAAAATGAGAGTAAGAGGCAGAAGAAGGTGATTGGGGGCAGTAGAAGATGAGCAAAAAGCAGTAAAAGGTAGGTAAGAGGCAGTACAAAGTGATCAGGGACAGTAGAAAGGGGGTAAAGTGCAGTGGCGAGTCAATACTTGGCAGTAGAATGTGAGTAGAGGCTAGAACAGGAGCTGGTGTTGTAGAAAGTGAGTATGGACCAGTAGAATGGGAACAGTGGTAGAAGAAAGCCAGTAAGATGCAGTAGTAGATGAGTAAGGGATGTGAAGAATGTAGAATGTGAATAGTAGGTGAGTAAGAGGAAGTAGACTAGAAGCAAGGGTGAGTACACTCTTAAAAAAAGAAGGTTCTTCAAGGGTTCTATAGTAAAGAAAATGGTTCTATGAAGAACCCTGAACACTCCAAGAACCATTAAAAGGTTCTCTACATCATTAAATGGTTCTTCATATATATGGGCAATGTCTTATAAATGGTTCTATGTAGAACAGCTTTGAAAAGGACTCCATATAGCACCAAAAAGTGTTCTATTGTTATGATGTCAAGCCTATAGTAATAAAAGAACCATTTTGGTGCTACATAGAACCCTTTCCAAAATGTTCTAGATAGAACCATAGAAAACACTCTCTTCATCACTCTGAAGCTTTCATGATGCAAAGAACCCTTTAATGCCAAAACCCTTCATGCAAAAGGCTCTTTGAATGTTCATTATTTTCTTTACTAAAGAACCCTTGAAAAACCATCTTTACCAGCAGTAGAGCAGTGGGGCAGCAGAATGGGACTGTTGAGCAGTAGAATTTGAGAGGGGGCAGTAATTGATGATTACGGGTAAGTAGAAGGTGAATGAGAAGCAGTAGAAAGTGAGTGGGAGGCAGTAGAAAACGAGCAAGGAGCAGGAGAATGTGATCTTTCAGGAGCAGAAAGATAGTAAGGGGCAATATATAGCGAGTAAGGGATTGGTATTAGCAAAATAATGAGCAGTAGACAGTAAGTAGTAGAAACTCAGAAGTAGAAATGGATAGTGGCCAGTAGAAAGTGAATAAGAGGCAGAAGAAGATGTGTAAAGAAGAGTAAAAGATGAGTAAGGGGCACTAAAAAGATAGTAAAGAGTAGTAGAAAGTGAGTAAGAGGCAGTAAAATTTAAGTAAGAGTTAGTAGAAGGTAGGGCACCAAAAGTTAGTAAGGGGCAGTAAAATTTGAGTACAGAGCAGTAAAAGGGCAGTAAGGCAGCAGTAGATGGTATGTAATAAGATGTAGAAGGTCAAGAAAGGTCAGAATGGGAGTAAGGGTCAGTAGAAGGTGACTAAGATTAGTAAGGAGCAGCAGAATGTAAGTAAAGGCCAGTAGAAAGTGAGTAAGGAGCAGCAGTATGAGTTCATGAGCAGCAGAAGTTCAGTAAGGAGCAGCAGAAAGGGAGTAAATAGCAGTAGAAGGTGAGTAAGAGATATTAGAAAGGGAGTGAGGGGCAGTCTAAGGTGAGTAAGAGACATCACAAAGGGAGTAAGGGGCAGTACAATAAGAGTAAGGAGAGGTAAAAGGTGAGAAAGGGCAGTAGAAAGTGAATAAGGGCCAGGAAAAAGTGAGTAAGGGACAGTACAATGAAAGTAAGGGTCAGTACATGGTAACGTAGAGGCTGTAGGAGGTTAATAAGGGAAGAAGAAAAAGAATAATAGTAGTAGAAAGTGAGTGAGGGGAAGCAGAAGGCTAGTAATGGCAGTAGAAAGTGAGTAAAGGGAAACAAATGGTGGGTAAGGGACAGCAGACTGTAAGCATTGCACTGAATGGCACAGAGTTCTGTGTTAAACTCTGTTCCCTTTTCTCTCAGTATCTACAGTGACTTTTTGTTTCTAGCAGTATCTGAGCTCAGGACTGTCTTTTCTTTAGGCTATTGGTAACTAGCAAAGATACTTTCTCTAGATAGACGAAGCACTTCTTGTAAGTCGCTCTGGATAAGAGCGTCTGCTAAATGCTGTAAATGTAAATGTAAGTAAGTGGCAAGTAGGAAGTAAGAGGCAGTAAAAGGTGCAGTATGTAACAGTAGGGTCTTTCACTATACGAATGAAAAAGCAATAAGGGCAGAGTGCGTGAACAGAGTATCAGCACACTAAATTGTGTTTTCAATAATTCATCTACGTTAGTGCATGTGAGCGAGTTCAGGTCGGGTTTGCATTTTAAATGTAGTTGTAGCAGTCAGTCCTGGTCTAGTCAGGACCACACTTCGATACCTGTGTCCTCTAACACATACCCCTACCAAAACAGTCTTTATCAAGTATCACAAAAACACTATCTTAAGCAACCACTAAACTAATCTCGCAGGGCCAGATGTGCTCCTGTAATGAGAACATTTGGGGACAACCATGAGAACTTTTGTGTTTAATGTGGCAGAACAGGTCATTAAACTATACCTTCTACACCAATAAAGTGCACTAAATGTCAGATAGAGAGTTGGACAGCTTGGTTGAATATAAATGGCTTTATGTGTGTGGAAGCAATTATTTTCTGACCTACACAGAGCGATACATAGGGAGTCATTTAAGATTCTGCCTGTGTGTGAAATTTATTTGAATTATTATTTGAAATTATTTGAATGCATGCACTCAAATACTCCTTCACTCATTCAAAAATGTTCATTTTACCAAATCCACGGTTCTTGACCTTCTACTTATTTAACTATTTTTACATTTTTATATTATTTTACGTTTAGCTTAAGTGCATGTAATCAAAAATAAATGCTGACGTGCTTTGCAACCTGTTTCCACTTTCTTAGTTGTGACTCACTGCAGTCAAACAATAAAGCTAAAGTGAATGGATATTTCCCTAGAGCAGCTAAGTTAGCTCCAGCCATGTAACTTTAAGAAGCTGAGAAAATTACTCCAATCCAAAACACAAACAGAAAAGGTAACAATTAATATGAAATAATATATACATATAATGTTTTATTCACTTTAATGTTAAAATATGGGGTTATTACAGGGCTTTTAAAAATCATTAGTCTATGATACAGTCAATTCCCCACTGTCTCTGCTTGGGTTTCCCAGAGTGTGATTTACTTATAAAAACTGTTTCTTGCTGGTTTAGATTAGGATGACTCTGCTATAATGTTGGAAAACATCCCACTTTTTAAATGTCTAAAACACTTGGTAATGGCTTTGGAAATTGTCTGGAGTCTGAAGTTTCTCCACCAAGGGGTGCTATTAGGTCACATCGCAGCACAGAAACAGCACTAGTAAAAACTGTAAATGATCTTTTATTATTCTCTGACAAAGGAAATGTGTCTTTACTAGTCCTCCTTGATCTTAGTGCAGCATTTGACACAATAGACCATACTAGATAGACTAAAAAACCTTGTAGGGGTAACAGGAATAACTCTTTCCTGGTTCATGTCATACCTCACTGAACGCTATCAGTTTGTTATTGTAAATGGTGAATCACCTGTCCTTGCAAAAGTAAAGTATGGTGTTCCACAAGGCTCTGTTTTAGGAACTATATTATTCACAATATATATGCTACCACTAGGCACTATTATCAGTAAACATGGCATAAATTTCCACTGCTATGCCGATGACACACAGTTATATATATCAAGTGAACCGAATGATAAAATTAAACTTAGCAAGATTGAGGACTGTATAAAAGACATAAAAGACTGGGTGTCGAGTAACTTTCTGCTACTTAACTCAGGTCCTGCTTCTTGGTCCAAAAGCAGCTAGAAACAAACTGTCTAACTTAAAACGTAAACTTAATAATTTCTCAGTTGCATCAAGCTCATCTGTAAAAAATCTTGGTGTCGTGATAGACCCTGATCTGTCCTTCGACGCACATATAACTGATATTACTAGAACAGCTTTCCTGCATTTCCTGCATCAACATTGAGCTTCTTGCTGTACAATGCTGTGCAATCCTCCCCCTCAGATGCTGCTGCTGCATAATCATAAACTAATCAAATTAACCACTGCCCACCTGTTTTTCCTGCTTTGTTCTATAATACTTTATACTAACAATGTTCGCTATCCGGTGTCGACCAGAGGAGGACGGATTCCCCTTCTCAGTCTTGGTTCCTCTCAGGATTTCTTCCTCTTACCCTTAGGGAGTTTTTCCTTGCCACTGTTGCCACTGGCTTGCTCATGGAGGCTTGGACCCAGATTATCTCTTTTCTTTCTTTCTGTCATACTGATTGTTCTGTAAAGCTGCTTTGTAACAACACCTGTTGTAAAAAGCGCTATATAAATAAACTTTGCTTGCTTGTTTGCTATAAGTGTGCATGTCACTATAAACCTACACTAGAAGGAGCTGATAAAGTAGTTGGATTACTCTGTTTTAAATTGTTATTTAATATGTGATTTCTTTCTAAAGAAGATTATATTATCTTATGATTTTTTAACTAGAAAACATCAAACTAATTAAATGATCACATTTAAAAAATACTCATTGTAATAAGACATGAAGATCTTTGGTGTTTGTTAAGTATCAACAATATGATTACAAAAGCATATTGTGACATAATGTGGCATAATTTATTATGATGACTAGGGGTGTACAATACTGCAACAAATATCATGTATCATGATACACTGAAACAGACCAAACAGAACCTGTGAAGTCACATATAAAGAATACTGTCATAATAATTCTAATAAACCTACAACTACGATGATTTTATTGAATGTTTCACAAACTGCACTGAACTAAATCTAAATGCAAATGCTATGAAAGATGTGGGGTCGGGGGTGGGGGGTGTCAGTGATATTGTGCAGTTATCTCGATAACAGTAAAATATTGTCCCAGCCCACCAAAGAGCCTCACCAGCCCACCCTACACCTCTCCGATTGTAATAGTAACAGCTGTACAGCTGCTTCTCCACGCTGCTCTAAAGATACTGGCACCAGAACAAAGTCCCAAATGCACGCCTGTTTGAACTGCACATACACACACACACACATACACACACACTGTCACATCTGCTTACCGTCTTCTCCCTCCTCAAACACGACTGGTGTGTGGGACTGATGGGTGCCCATATTCCCCTGGACACACGGCCCTTACTCCAGAGAGTGTGAGCATGGAGGCAGTTCCATTGCTGAATAAGCTACACCTGTTAGGCTACTGAAGAGGAGCGAGTTTCACATCATGACTGAGGCAGACACGAGCTGCAGCATCCTCTCATATGAGAGAGTGAGACAGAGAGAGAGAGATAGAGTGAGAGTGAGAGAGAGAGAGAGAGAGAGAGAGAGAGAAAGAGCAGCTTTACATAGCAGAGAGAGAGAGAAAGAGAGGGAGAGAGAGAGCAGCTTTACATAGTAGAGAGAGAGAGAGAATGGGGGCGAGAGAGAGAGCAGCTTTACATAGGAGAGAGAGAGAGAGAGAGAGAGAGAGAGAAAGATGTTCCTCGGGGAATTATTTTTTTCTCTCCGCCCATCCAACTATCGACCGATTTGGATTCCCCCGCGCTGTTAAAACTGCTTTGAGCGCCCTCTAGTGGGGAGAAAGTGGTAGTTGGAGCCGAAACACACACATTCATGAGCAAATGAGCTTTTAAGCTGATGCAGCGCTCCCCGTTGTGCGGCGAACACTGCTGAGCTTGTTTAAAGCGCAGAGTAGAGTTCGCTAACTGGGCACTAGAGGGCGCCATTTATACTTCCTGACTTTCGTTCTGGAGCTACATGAAGAGTTTCGAGCCACATGAATGTGTTTCCTAAACACATTCTAGACCAGGGGTGCGCAACCACACTGCAGACCCAGGTGTGCTGGATCTGAACTCTCCAGGGTGGTAGATCTCCAGGACCAGGATTGAGCACCCCATTTCCAAGAGTTTTTTTCATTAATGAGACGTTGTTGGGTGTGTGCTTTACACATTATGAATAATACCATTTACTCAAGGTCATGTACTTAAGTATATTATCAATGGATTTGTACTTGACCTGAGTGTTTTCAAACCCTAACACTTTTACTTCTACTCAAGAATATAAGTAAGTGAAGGAATCTGTGTTTTACTTTATTTTGACACTAATATCTAGCTGCTAATTCCTCTTTTATGCTTAATATTATTCTGTTTTTTTGGTGACTGCATCTGTGTTGCTTGGAGGTTGGTCTCACCTCTGACTTTGGAGCTTCAGCATTTTATTTAAAAAAAACGAAAAAAAAAAACTATTAAACAGTCACTCAAAGTCAGTCAAAAGTGGAACACTGGCTCAGAGACCCATGTTGAACCTACGCCTGAAGTAAGGATCCATCAAAGTGTTGAGGATTTACAGCTACTCAGGATAAGCTGACTAAACGGTTTTGTGAGACAGCCAAATCTTATGTAATCTTCTATATTTCCACACATGTGTGCGTGGAGCCTTA
Source organism: Pygocentrus nattereri (assembly GCF_015220715.1). Taxonomy (NCBI): domain Eukaryota; kingdom Metazoa; phylum Chordata; class Actinopteri; order Characiformes; family Serrasalmidae; genus Pygocentrus; species Pygocentrus nattereri. The sequence goes on from NC_051224.1 coordinate 29,324,139, forward strand.
TTTGAAAAGGTGGAATCATTGTCTCTGAGCTTCTTGGGCTGGGTTTTGAACCCTAATCAACTCAACACCCCCAGATTTACCTAGATGACAAGTGCTGATGGGCTGCTGCATTGTTGTGTGTTTTTACTACAGTTGTGTAAAGTTTCTGTGCAAGTATTTGAATGCAATGCATCGCTTGATGTAAATACAGTGAGAACTATAGGGTCTTGTGAAGAAATGTAATGAAGATATACCTTAAATTTAATTTTGCTCATATATTTAGGCATATATGTGTTAGGCATATCAGTTATGTACAAATATAAGTATACAAATATTTGACATACAGTATACGCATAATATATGTATCATACATATAAGTCTGAGAGCTGGGTAAATACATATATACACACACACAAACACACAGTATATATATATATATATATATATATATATATATATATATATATATATATATATATATATATATACACTGCTCAAAAAAATAAAGGGAACACTTAAACAACACAATATAACTCCAAGTAAATCAAACTTCTGTGAAATCAAACTGTCCACTTAGGAAGCAACACTGATTGACACTCAATTTCACATGCTGTTGTGCAAATGGAATAGACAACAGGTGGAAATTATTGCCAACAAGACACACTCAATAAAGGAGTGGTTCTGCAGGTGGGGACCACAGACCACTTCTCAGTACCTATGCTTTCTGGCTGATGTTTTTGTCACTTTTGAATGTTGGTGGCGCTTTCACACTCGTGGTAGCATGAGACGGACTCTACAACCCACACAAGTGGCTCAGGTAGTGCAGCTCATCCATGGCACATCAATGCGAGCTTGGCAAGAAGGTTTGCTGTGTCTGTCAGCATAGTGTCCAGAGGCTGGAGGCACTACCAGAAGACAGGCCAGTACACCAGGAGACGTGGAGGAGGCCGTAGGAGGGCAACAACCCAGCAGCAGGACCGCTACCTCCGCCTTGTGCAAGGAGGAACAGGAGGAGCACTGCCAGAACCCTGCAAAATGACTTCCAGCAGGCCACAAATGTGCATGTGTCTGCACAAACGATTAGAAACCGACTCCATGAGGATGGTATGATGGCCCGACGTCCACAGATGGGGGTTGTGCTCACAGCCCAACACCGTGCAGGACACTTGGCATTTGCCAGAGAACACCAGGATTGGCAAATTCACCACTTGCGCCCTGTGCTCTTCACAGATGAAAGCAGGTTCACACTAAGCACATGTGACAGACGTGACAGAGTCTGGAGATGCCGTGGAGAGCGATCTGCTGCCTGCAACATCCTTCAGCTTGACCGGTTTGGCAGTGGGTCAGTAACGGTGTGGGGTGGCATTTCTTTGGAGGGCCGCACAGCCCTCCATGTGCTCGCCAGAGGTAGCCTGACTGCCATTAGGTACTGAGATGAGATCCTCAGACCCCTTGTAAGACCATATGCTGGTGAGGTTGGCCCTGGGTTCCTCCTAATGCAGGACAATGCTAGACCTCATGTGGCTGGAGTGTGTCAGCAGTTCCTGTAAGATGAAGGCACTGAAGCTATGGACTGGCCTGGCAATTCCCCAGACCTGAATCTGATTGAGCACATCTGGGACATCATGTCTCGCTCCATCCACCAACGCCATGTTGCACCACAGACTGTCCAGGAGTTGGCGGATGCTTTAGTCCCAGTCTGGGAGGAGATCCCTCAGGAGACCATCCGCCACCTCATCAGGAGCATGCCCAGGCATTGTAGGGAGGTCATACAGGCATGTGGAGGCCACACATAATACTGAGCCTCATTTTGACTTGTTTTAAGGACATTACATCAAAGTTGGATCAGCCTGTTGTGTGTTTTTCCACTTTAATTTTGTGTGTGACTCCAAATCCAGGCCTCCATTGGTTAATAAATTTGATTTCCATTGATGATTTTTGTGTGATTTTGTTGTCAGCACATTCAACTTTGTACAGAAGTATTCCATGAGACTATTTCATTCATTCAGATCTAGGATGTGTTATTTGAGTGTTCCCTTTATTTTTTTGAGTAGTGTATATATATATATATATATATATATATATATATATATATATATATATATATATATATATATCGCTGCTGTCGGAAGAAAACCTCATATCTCCACTTTTGTCATTTTTCAGTTTTTGACATTTGAAAATATCTGTTGTCCTTTACATTGTGTGTGAATTTCATGATGAATGGATCACAAGAAATGTCCGAAAATGACTTGGAAAAAAAATATGGTTCCATTGACTTTTTGGAACAATAAAGTAGGTTTTTTCCTTCTCCTGTAAAGTAACTATTTTGGCGATACAAGGTTTTCTTCTGACCACAGTGATATATACAACCCCAATTCCAATGAAGTTGGGACATTGTGTAAAACATAAATAAAAACAAAATACAATTATTTGCAAATCCTTTTCAACCTATATTCAATTGAATACACTGCAAAGACGAGATATTTAATCTTCAAACGGATAAACTTTATTGCTTTTTGCAAATATTCACTCATTTTGAATTTGATGCCTGCAACATGTTCCAAAGAAGTTGGGACAGGGGCATGTTTACCACTGTGTTACATCACCTTTCCTTTTAACAACACTCAATAAGCGTTTGGGAACTGAGGACACTAATTGTTGAAGCCTTGTGGGTGGAATTCTTTCCCATTCTTACTTGATGTACACCTTCAGTTGCTCAACAGTCCGGGGTCTCCATTGTCGTATTTTGTGCTTCATAATGTGCCACACATTTTCAATGGGAGACAGGTCTGGACTGCAGGCAGGCCAGTCTAGCACCTGCACTCTTTTACTATGAAGCCACGCTGTTGTAACACGTGCAGAATGTGGCTTGGCATTGTTTTGCTGAAATAAGCAGGACGTCCCTGAAAAAGACGTTGCTTGGATGGCAGCATATGAAATCCCTAAATTCCTTGTAATTGCACATTGAGAAACGTTGTTCTTAAACTGTTGGACTATTTGCTCACGCAGTTGTTCACAAAGTGGTGAACCTCGCCCCATCCTTGCTTGTGAACGACTGAGCCTTTCAGGGATGCTCCCTTTATACCCAATCATGACACTCACCTGTTTCCAGTTAACCTGTTCACCTGTGGAATGTTCCATACATGTTTTTTGAGCATTCCTCAACTTTCCCAGTCTTTTGTTGCCCCTGTCCCAACTTCTTTGGAACATATTGCAGGCATCAAATTCAAAATGAGTGAATACTTACATAAAACAATTAAGTTTATCCATTTGAACATTAAATATCTTGTCTTTGTAGTGTATTCAACTGAATATAGGTTGAAAAGGATTTGCAAACCATCGTATTCTGTTTTTATTTATGTTTTACAAACTTCATTGGAATCGGGGTTGTATATATCGCTGTGGTCAGAAGAAAACCTTGTATCGCCAAAATAGTTACTTTACAGGAGAAGGAAAAAACCTACTTCATTGTTAATATAAGTCAAAGGAAGCAGATTTTTAAATTGTAAAGGACAACAGATATTTTCAAATGTCAAAAACTGAAAGACAACAAAAATGGAGATGGTTTTCTTCTGACAGCAGCTCTCTCTCTCTCTCTCTCTCTCTCTCTCTCTCTCTCTCTCTCTCTATATATATATATATATATATATATATATATATATATATATATATATATGTGTGTGTGTGTGTGTGTGTTTGTGAGACATATGTATGTCATATGTATGTATGGATTTCCCTTATATCTAACTTATTTTAGTGAATCTAATGCAATTGGGCAGCAGTCCACTGTACATTCCCATCTGATATATCGCAATGGTTCTACATGTCACCATACAGCATATTCTCCATCAATCTGAAGGACCATTACACCTTTGGTAAGGAACCTTTCACGAAGCATAATGTGCACGATGCCAAGCTTGTAACAACAGAAGAACCCTTTTTGGTGCTATATAAGACCCTTTTCGAAAAGTTCGACAAAGAACCATAGATACCACATTCTCTATCAGTCTGAGGAACCATTTAAGCGTGAAATTTAGTGCCTTTACTAAAGAACCCTTTAAGAACCGTCTTTTTGATGTGTGTTGACACATTCGAGTAAAATCAATGCGTTACTTTTTCAGTGCAGGAACGGGGCGGGGTTGTGACGTCACTCCCCCTCTTGTTGAAAAGCTGCGCTGTTTGTGGTGGGACTTCAGTCCGCAGCGCCACTCTGTGACCTCTCTACCCGAGACTGTCCGATAAAGCGAGATGATGGGTCTGTCCGTCCGTTCACTCTTCCTCTTCCTCCTCTTCATCAGCTTCGGCGTGATGGCACACTGCGCGCCTCCGACCTGCTACTCGCGCGTGCTGGGTCTGAGTAAGGAGATCATGGAGACGCTGGACAAAGTGCACAAATCCTCTCGCACGGTGAGTGGACGAGTCTGTTGAGTGTCGCGGTCAGCTGTGCTTCACTGTGCTGCTATTCTACATTTCTGCTTTTTCTCCCTTACAGAAAGAGTGCGCGAAGTTTCTGCCAAAGATGTTTCTCGACGTGCACGTAAGTGTTGCAGTTTCCTCTTTCTCCTCCTTCACTGTGTCAAATAGTAGGTGAGGAGGTAACAAGCATTGACTTAAACTTCTAAGACCTTCTTAGATCTTCTCAGTGAGACATCTGGTGATCTCCCTCCTGCATGGGGAGTTAATTGGGATGGACATAATATCTGATCTCCAAAACGTAACTAGGTTTAAGTCCAGATATTAGCTAAACAGTAAGTTTCATGCTTGAACATAGAATGCCCTCCTTCAACCTTCATATCCATCAAAGTGCTAGCAAAACTACCTGTAAGCACCTTCTTGAGGACATAATCTTCAACATTAAGTCTGCATAATTGTGTTTGAATTGAAGTGCAGCATTGCAGAGAGCCAGAATTGTGGCTGTGATAGGAACCAGACATCTAAAGAACCTCCGATAGCTCCTTCAAAGAAAGTCATTACATGAAATGTAGTAACTTTATGAGTATGTTGCCTGATGTCTGAGATGTTGTTTTGCAATTTTTTAGTTCATTTGTGGCAGAGAGGTACATGCAGGGAGGTGAAAGGCCAAATAGTACCCAAAGAAAAGTTGTTTTTATCATTTACCATTATTTTGCCATAATCATTGTAAGATATAAGAACTCAGAGGTTAGATTACATCTAAACGATTGAATTATGCAAAATCTTTGGAATAGCAACCAACAGAATCCCCCTTTAAACCTCTCTCACCAACCAAAAACATGCTTTTAGTCATGAATAAGAATGTTTTCAAGCTTTATCATTGTGAAATCATTAGCTCTGCCTGTCTACTCTGAACTCAGCTGAACTATAAGTTTCATACATGAAAAACAATTGGAGTTTGCTATTCAGGTAGTCTTAATCGGTTTCACACGAATAAAACCTGCCGCATCAACACAGTTCCTGCTAAAAGGAGTGAAAACAAACAGGCAGTTTTATTCTTTTGCAACCGTGTAGCATACTTGCTACTAAAACTACAGGTTGAGGCAAGAAGACACACTTCCTATCATAATCACAAATAACTGGCTGCACAGAAAGAAGTGCATTGAATTTACTCAGTTTAAATGTATACATTATTTACACATGGATGAATAAATTGTGAATAAGTGAACATATATATTTTTGTGTTTATGTATATATTGCTGTTTTTGGAACCAAACCTCATATTTCCAAAATTGTAACTTTACAGGAGAAGGAAAAAAATACTTTACTTTTAATGTAAGTCAGTGGTAATTTTGGGCCACTTCTTTTGGTTCATTGATCATGAATTTTCCACACAGTGTAAAGGGCAACAGATATTTATAAATTAATCTCAAAAACTAAAAAATGGAGATACAAGGTTTTGTCCTGATAACAGTGATGTGTGTGTGTGTGTGTGTGTGTATATATATATATATATATATATATTAGTGTATATATATATATATATATTAGTGTATATAATGTATATATGTAGGGTTTTGTTGCAAAATGCTTCATAAATGCATTATAAACCAAACTTTTCTTTTTGTCCTTGATATACATTGTTGGGAATAGAATTACATATATGAATAAATATAAAGGCTACATTATGATACCACCTTTGTCAAGGAAACAAAATGGTGTAAAGCTCTTCATATTTATACATACTATGTCTATGCATCCATCCATCCATCCATCAATCTAAACACGTCTTCCATACATTCCGTCATGTATTTCCAAGTGAGCTAGCTGTCTGTTTGCTCGATGATGTGTTGGCGATGCTTGGAGGAGGAGGTGAAAATGTGATGTGATCAAAATCTGAAGAAATTTTAGAGGTGGGCAAAAATGACAATGTTACAGGAAAACAAGAATTTTGTGTTTGGAATGATATCATATATAAAAATATATAATTATCTTACACGCAAATATTCGTAGCAGTACCACATTATCATTAGTGACTAACACCAAAGCTTAAACATTTTACATTCTATGTTATGTCAACACTCATAAGCACTCAAACCTTTCAGGACACTAAACCACTTTTTGGGCTAAAGGAGTTTCAATAACTATGTTTAATAATTATTTAGAATACCATTATTTTGGCAAAAGCTGCTTGTTTTAGTGAGCTAAGCATGTCAAGTAACAAAACATAGGAAGAGTCAACAGGAACCTGAGAGAGTTAATTGAGAAGTAATGTTGAGAAAATTCCGTTTTCACAAAAAGGCAAGGTGTCCCGAAACCTTGGTGTGCAGTTGTTGTGGTCTTGTCATTTAGAAAACTAAAGCATTTGGCTATTGATGACTGGCCTGCATCTTCTGTGGTGGTAATACTCACTTGTTGCTCACTATTTTACATAGAATTCCTGCATCATCGCCAAGCTTAGAGACTTCCTGTATATGGCTGAAAATGTGCCGCTGGAGTATTGTCGGGAGCGTCCACGCATCATCTACCTGAAGCGCAGAGTGCGCGCCCTCTATGTGATCATAAACCGCGTGTGCTACCGGGTATGTGAGCCTCACTGCCATAGCCACACATCATTCTATCTAATGTGTTATAGTGTTAATGCAAAATTATTTGTCATGTGCTGTCTGGTGTCTAGACTGTTAACTTTAGTCCATAATCAAGACTGTCTTATAGGAAGACAGATACAGGGACATTCCTATTAGGCAGTTCCCACTTTGGGTTTAAAACCCCACGGAATGTAAATTCATAATTTTTTTTCTATAAGAAGACATAACTAGTCAGACATATGTGTAAAAAATCACTTGGAAGGCTTTAGGTTTGATCGTAATTCAAATTCATGATCAAAAGAACAGGCACAACCAAAATAAGGTCAGAACCAAAATAAGCCAGGTATAACAACAGAAAAACATAAGAGAATATCCAGCTAGAAAATATCCAACAGGGATCAGGCAAAAGGCAAAGTCAAAAGATACAAAAATACAATCAGATGCACAGAAAGAAAACATGGAAAGAATGCTCATTAGCTTAGAGAAACAAGCAATACCTCACACTGAGCTAAGCTAAAGCCCAGGCTAAAATAACAACTGGCATAGCCACACGATACGATATACAAGTGCGGCAAGTCAGTAATCAGGTGAGATGGATCTCTGATACATGGGCTGATCTGACGTCACAGTCATGTGATCTGCCAATTGATTCTAGGAAATGTCCATCTGACTCTCAGAGAGTTAAGACTGGAGGAATGTGTGACGCTTTCTAATTATATTAGTTTTGGTTTTGTCCACAAAATATATGTACAAATTATGCCATATGAATTATGTTCTAGTGTCCAATAATGACGTGTTTTTTTCCATCATTCACCCCTTTCGGTTTAAATTGAGCTTATCTCATTTTGGAGCTAACCGAGCTAGCATGCTCGTAGTCTCACGAGGCCAGATGGAATCTCATAACAAGAATACACTTCTTAAGACGTTAAACTTTTGGTACTAGATTGCATTGAAATCTGTCACTAACATCACTTGTAAAACCTGCCCCTGAACTTTTTAAATACAATCGAAGACACAAGCAAAGCAAGCCAGTTAGTAAAATGCTTTCATTATCTAATGGAACTTTTTTCCCTTGCGTTGTTTTTAACATGTTCTGTGCTCTCCGCCCGTACAACACACATCTATACGCTTAATTGGAGTCTTTATTTTATTAATTTATTGGACTTTTTAGATATACATAACCCATGGATGTAGCTTAAACTTAAACACAGACGTCTTGTCCATTGGACAATGTTGACAAGCACACCATCGCCCCCTGCTTTGAGCTCTGCCTTGACAAGCCACTGGATTGGTTTCCCACCCACATTTAGCCTATGATGTTTTTGTTATGAGATCATATCTGGCCCTGTGAGACTAGAAACTTCTCTCATCTGTTTGTCTGCCTGTTTTTTGGTTTGTTCATCCAGTTGGCCATGCTGATATTAGATGTGTGTACATTTGCTGGATGCATATCCAGTAGTAAAGTGTATAAGAGCCTTACCTTCTTACAGGTGTAAAATCTGGATAAGGATTTTAGTGAGCCTACTGCACCACCTGCATATGTAGAGCTTATTTCTCATCATTCATGCTGCTTGATTAATGGTTTTTAAGCAGAATTTTTTCAAATTGCATTTTTCTCTCAATTTAAACTTTGCTGGATGTTTAATAAGACGCTCAGTTTAAGTATCTTACAAACATAGATGTCTTAGACATCTAAGCATGTTATTTAAAGTCTATTTATCTTGGCAAAAAGTGTATTTTGTGCTTGTCATAACATCATTAGAATAAATGTGAATAAAATAAAAAAAAAAGTTTATTTTCAAAAAGTAGTCTTTCTTGTTTAAAGAACAAGATTTTGTTTCGGATTTCTTCTCAGTGCTCCCAGCAATTATATGCATATGTAAGTTCCACCAACAGCAACTTTAATTTCATTTAATGAAGGATTGATTGCTCAAGTATTAACCCCCTTGGCATTTTTCATGTTTTGCTACCTCACAACCTGGAATTAAAATGGATTATTTGAGGGTTTGCATCATTTACAGAATATGCCTACAACTTTGAACATTTGATTTTTTAATTTTTTTTTTTAATTGTGAAGCAAACAACAAATAGGACAAAATAACCGAAAACTTCAGTGTGCATAACTATTCACCCCCCTAAAGGCAGTACTTTGTAGAGCCACCTTATGTGGTAATTACAGCTGCAAGTCGCTTTGGATAAGTCTCTATGAGCTTGCCACTGGGATTTTTGCCCATTCCTCAAGGCAAAACTGTTCCAGCTCCTTCAAGTTAGATGGTTTCTGCTGGTGAACAGCAATCTTCAAGACTGACCACAGATTCTCAATTGGATTAAGGTCTGGGCTTTGACTAGGCCATTCCGATACATTTACACCTTTCTCCTTAAACCACTCGAGTGCTGCTTTAGCATTATGCTTTGGGTCATTGTCCTGTTGGAAGAGGAACCTCTGTCCCAGTCTCAAATCACTGACAGACCAAAACAGATTTTGCTTAAGAATATCCCTGTATTTAGCACCATCCATCTTCCCCTCGACCAGTTTCCCAGTCCCTGCTGTTGAAAAACATCCCCACAGTGAAACATGGTGGTGGCAGCATCATGCTGTGGGGATGTTTTTCAACATGGTGTTCTTGGGGTGATGAGATGTGTTGGTTTTGCGCCAGACATAGTGTTTTCCTTGGTGGCTGAAAAGTTCAATTTTGGTCTCATCTGACCAGAGCACCTTCCTCCACACATTTGGGGAGTCTCCCACATGCCCTTTGGCAAACCCAAAACGAGCCTTCCTATGTTTGTCTGTAAGTAAAGGCTTTTTTCTGGCCACTCTTCCATAAACCCCAGCTCTATGGAGTGTACGGCTTATTGTGGTCATATGGACAGATACTCCGGTCTCTGCTTGGGAATTCTGCAGCTCCTTCAGGGTTACCTTTGGTCTCTTTGCTGCCTCTCTGATTAATGCCCTCCTTGCATGGTCTGAGAATTTAGGTGGGTGGCCCTCTCTTGGCAGGTTTGTTGTGGTACCATATTCTTTCCATTTGATGATAATGGATTTGATGGTGCTCCGGTGATCATCAGAGATTTGGATATTTTTTTAGAACCCAACCCTGACTTGTACTTCTCAACAACTTTCTCCCTGACTTGTTTGGAGATCTCCTTGTTCTTCATGGTGTTGTTTGGTTAGTGGTGCCTCTTGCTTAATGGTGTGGCAGGCTCTGGGGCCTTTGAGAAAAGGTGTGTATGTACTGACAGATCATGTGACACTTAGATTGCACACAGGTGGATTTCATTTCACTAAGCATGTGACTTCTGAAGGTAATCGGTTGCACCACAACTTTTTAGGGGCTTCATAGCCAAGGGGGTGAATACATATGCCCATGCCAATTTTCAGTTTTTTATTTTCAAAGATTTTTTCAAATATATATTTTTCTCATTTAACTTCACCAACTTAGACTATTTTGTGCAGATGCATCACATACAATTCAGATTAAAAAACATTTAAATACAGGTTGTAATGTAACAAAATAAGTAAAAAGCCAAGGGCGGTGAATATGTTCGCAAGGCACCTTATTCTACAAATAATACTTGGCTGCCATGAGGAGGAGTTATGCTACATTTGACTTGGCTCAGAGGTTAGATATCAAAGCTTTGGAATTGGGATATCTGAGCGTGTCTGAGCTACAAATTGAGAAAAACGTAGAAAGAATGTTTTTACCAACAAGCTAATCAGATAACGTTAGATAAATGAGTGGTAATTTTAGTGTTTGTTATGTATTCACCTTCCCCAAACAACAACCATTATGGTCAGTGTTAAACATTTACCCACTACTGTGCCTGTGCCTGTATGTGGACTGAGCTAAAGAAAATATCATTTAAAAGTACCATTTGGGACTATTTAATGATTACAGTACCATTTTTAAGTGGTATAGTTGTTACTAATGACCTTGTGAGTAGTCATGTTTATTTGATGTCATATGCTAAGCTTGGAGTTGAGAACACCATCATGACTTTCCAAGTAGGAATTCTCAGCTGAGGGTCATAGAGGGCAATATACTAGTTTGTCAGGTATACTTTCTAAGGTATTGTCAATATCGTTAAACTGGTGTGCAAAACATGCTGACCTGTTGGGGTGTAGGGAGTTGTCTGGTTTACTGTCCAGGTTATTGTCATAGAAAATTGTAATTGAAAGTAGATTGTAAGGAGTTAATGAGTTAAACACTGTGGGCTTTACATATACTTGCCTTTATCCTGTTAGGGTTAGAAAGCAATATTAGCACCTGTCTATAAAACATTCATTTCTGTTTTTACTATTTTAAAAATATTTCAGTACTTCAGTTGTTAAATACGGTTCTTATTAAAAAAAACAGAATAATACACCATTGTTAATCTCCAAAAAAGGTTTACATAATCATCTAAAACTGTTTTATTTGTGAAAAAACATAAATCCACTTTTCTGTTATATATGCCAAAACCATCATTAATCTTAATTATACCGTGATATAAATATTTGCCCACACCACCCACTACTAACTGAGAGCTTAGTAGTCTTTGAAATTTCCAATTCAGAGGCTTGAAATGACAAGATACGAGCTTCAGTTGAACACAGCATTAGACTCAGAGGTTAGCTAACAAGTAAGCTTATACAACTCACCAAGTAGCATTGTGAAAACGTCCTCCCCCTAAATCATGACACAGTTGCTTCAGATCACATTGAGATATTAAGTAGTCTGAAATTTGCTTGTGTGCTGTTTAACACTGCATGACGCACTGTTATCTGTAAAAACGGACAAAAGTCTGGCTTACAGAACAATTTTTATATATAACAGTATGTCATACAGTGTAACAAACCACATAAGCAAGTCTCTTTGAAATGACTAAACATGGTTTCAATGTGTTTTCTCTGTGTGTTCATGTGTATGGTGGTGGGGTAGTGGCAGTGTGTTTTTCTGTGTGAGTTTATGTCATGGTGAGTACTGCTGTCTTTTTCCGGTGTGTCTGTAGGACCTGGTGTATTTAACAGATGACTGTGAAGCTCTGGATACAGGCTACAGCAGCCCACGTTACACTGAGGACAGACTGCAGTTACTTGTGGAGACCAGCTGAGACATGCTGATGATGCACATACATGCATGCATACATGCCTAAACAGATAACCGATCACAGTAATGCTTCTTCTTCTTTTTTTTTTTACAGTCAATTAAATTCTAAGTTGTGAGTTTTAGGCAGGAAGTGAATTATTTTGGGTAATATGGAAGTGAGTTCCAAGATGGTTCATCTAAATTGCACTGAAAAATCAGATACAAACTGACTGCGATGCAACTCCAAGGTGCTGTGTAATTATTTTGGGTAAAATGATAGTAAATATCAAGTTAATCAAGTGAATATTTTACACAGAGATAACAGATTTCAGTTATTAAACTGATAAAGGACACAGTAAAATGTCTCATAATTATTTGGAGTAATAAAATGGTAAACACAAACATTCTCATGTTAATTTTCCATAAGGTCACATGTTTAAGCACGAAAGCCAATTGGAAATACCTCAGAGTACCAAGTAGTTATGTGGCGTAAAGTGAAGGCATGAAATACAAGGATAGTTATTCATGTAAATGGTAAGAAGTCAGTAATAATAAACTGTGCTAAGAATAATTACTTTCTTTGACAGTCCAGATTCAGTTTTGTTTGTGCAGTTGTGGGCAAATATTTTGGCACCCCTGGTCTAGTTACATTTTCCAAGGGAAAGTAAGTCAGCAGATCCTCATCACATTTGAAAGCACCTTCTGTTCATTTGCTTAACATATTGAGAAAAATATTAAAAGTTAAGTTAAAAATAAAGTTATGGCATTTTATTTAATGTTCTCTATTTTTCAATATTCTAAAATCAGCAAATAATTAGAAATTAGGAACTACAATTTACAGAAAAATGTAATATTGAAGTTTCTTCCCTGTGAAAGGTGTGTTAATAAATTTGCACATAGAAAATCAACAATACGTTTTTTTTTGCCAGGGTTCAAACTTTTGGATATGACTGTAGGTCATAGAGAAGTACATACTATGTAAAATCTTTGTTCTTAGTTTGTGTATCTTTAACACCTTGAAACCTGACTAAGCCAAACCAATTATGCCATAGGTCCCCAGTTATTTACTAAAACCTGTTTCAGTGTAATATAGTTAGACTGTCTGGGAACTGTTATGTTACGATAAATAATTTCCATGCACTTTGGACATGCTTACCTTGTTAATACCTAGGACAGTAGGCCAAAGTAAAAGAAAGCATTACCCATATTGCTTGAGATATCACTTACACTCACAGAAATATATCATGATATGCAATAAATGGATTTGTACACCTTCATACAAATGTATAAGATATAATATACATAAGATGCAGTATCATTAACACACAAACACACGCACTTAAAGGAGTGAAAGCACACACGTAGACCAAATTCTAAGAAAGGTTTGTTTTTTTAACCAAAAACATATGCAAACACACTCAAATACACTCTCTCTGATATGGACATACACAAAGACTGTTCCAGACGAAGTATGAGTGGCTAAGCTGGGTTTGGGGTGCATCCTCTCCCTAATAGACTCTGTTGTGTGTTTCTGCATTCCAGCAGCTGAAAGAAACTTTCCACAGGAAATGTGCTAAATGCCAGCCAGTCCCGCACCGAGCCCTGAAAATCCAAAACAACCCGCTTACTTCATGCCTTTTTATTTACCACAAACATAGATGCTTTTGCATTCACATGCATGCCAACAATCTGACTTTACCCCAAAATAATAACATGTAAACACCTTCTTCTGATTTCTTTAAATTGGGCTTAATTGCATTAAGTAAAACCCAAACACCTGGATCTCAACCCAGTACTTCAGCTACCTAAGAAAATAATATGCAAAGCTGTTTATCTGGGCAGAATTAAATACTTACAAACCATTCTCAGATACTGAGGCTTTATTGGAACTTCAGTGGGTGCCATGATCAGTGGGAACCATCTATGCAGACAAGCAGCTGTTATAAAATCCATTGAGTGATAGATTGCAATTGTGCTTTTTGTTTACATGAGTTATATTTGCTTGCAGTTTATTAGATATTTGGGAAGCTTAAATTTGACATTGTAGCAATTTTGTAATGCAGTCCTACGTTGGATATCCTTCCCAAAATTGCGGCAGGTGGCTATTTGCTTGGGAAAACACTAGATAAAAAAAATGAATAAATACAAATAATCACTAATACAAAACATTAAATTACTTATTTTCACAGTAGCCAAGAAAACGCCATTTCTGCCTTTTTGGATGAGGTTACTCAATGCATTTTATCCTCAATACAGTCACTGTATTTTACACACAGAGCCAACAGTGTTCTAAAAAATCTTATATCAGAGTTATATGAAAAATAATTTTTGCAGGATATAAAAGATTTTAACAGCAGTTTTGCTCTGCATGAAAATCGTTCAGTCAGTTTTGTATTGGTAGATATTTGCTAGTAATTGAAGTGTTCTTGGGTTATTTCACAAAGCAGGATTTCCAGATAAAACCATATAATTTAAGCCCAAAGACAAGCCTGTCCTATGAGAAAAGAGCCGAGGGACTTTCCTACTGAACAGACATCGTCTTTGGGCTTACGTTATCCTAGGTTGTGCATTACCCCCTTGGTCTTGTTTGTGTGTGTGCTTGTGTGCGCTGCATATATAGTATTTCATGTTGCATAATGTAGTCACCCTCATAAGCCCTAAGTAGCACTATCTCAGGAGCCGAAAGTCATGAACTCTTATTATTCTATCATCTCTAGCGCTTTACTCTCTCTACAGAAATGCCAATGGTCTTGACTGTTCTGGGAGTGCTGTTTACCTCAAGTTTGTTTGCTTGTTTTTGTTTGTTATTCCAGAGGGATCTTTCTTTCAGAACAGTTCTATATTATCATTCCTTCCATCCTCTGATGAATCTGTTATGTTTTGCCTGATGTATTAATAAAGGGATTATGTTATGTCCTGTCCTTTTTTAAAAATAAAACTTTGATGTACTTTGTATGTTTTAAAATCTTTCATTTACTCCTTTGTTTATAGAATTTATATATGGAGGAGAAGCTGCTAAAACAGCCCATTATGAATTCATCCTGGTTGTGAAGTTGCAAACATGACTTGATGATTTACATATGACCACCCATTCAGCCTGTAGCAGTTAAGCCCTTCTCATTCAGGCTGAAGGTACTAACATGGAATAAATAAACTAAATATGATCAGCCACCAGTAGTAGCTCTAAGGGTGGTGAGAGCTCTTTTTTGCTTAGGGGTACAGCCACTATTTTAACACCATCAGTTTCTTAATAAGTGATGTTAATGAATGTTAACCAATTGTAGCCTTACAGATAGGAGATACGTCTCTGTTGGTCTTTGAAAGCCATTACTAATTTAATTTATTACACTTTCATTTATATTTATTTTTCTGTGGATATTTAGTACTAGAGTCCTTTGATCATTGGTCCTAGAGTTATTTTTGTTGTTTTTAGTACTGGATATAGTTTATATTCATAAAGTATATGAACCCAAAGAATATCAACAAATTCTAGATACAATTTTGACACGGTCATTCAGGAAACTGAAGCTTAAAAGATGCTGCCGTCTAAAACAAGATAATGAGTCCAATCCACCGTCAACCAAAAGGAAAACAAGTTGAAGCCACATATCTTCTAAGCCGCTTATCTTTCTGGTTCGCGGTGGGGAGCTAGAGCTTATCCCAGCAGTCATTAGGTGGAAGGCAGGATACACCCTGGACAGGTCACCAGTCCATTGTAGGGTACTGAAGTACAAATCTATCAAAATTTTACATAAGTACACAAAACTGAATAAAGAGAACAATGATATGGGTCTTTTAAATGATGCTGGCAAAGAAAAACCTTGTCAGCAGAATCACATCAGGCCTAGATTATTCTCAAACTGTTTTGCTGGGTGGCTTCTGCTGCATTTATTCACCATTAATCAAATAGTTACAATGCATTCAGCTGTCTTCAGTCTCTCCACAGCTGTGCTGGCTCTTTTGCTAATTCATGTCATTGCTCAGATACTTTGACTCCAAAAAAGTATCAAGCCCTTGGAAAACAATTGCCTCCTTGTAAAAACGTTTAGACAGGCCACACGTTGTCCTTTTTCCCCAAATAAAATAAAAAATCATTTTAAAAAATAGCAAATCAGTTACTGCACATTTAAATTTTGTTCTTGTTCTCTGTAGAAGTTTATTCTCTGTAGAAGGATTTACTCTCTACATTTACATTTACATTTACAGCATTTAGCAGACGCTCTTATCCAGAGCGACTTACAAGAAGTGCTTTGTCAATCTAGAGAAAGTATCTTTGCTGGTTACCAATAGCTTAGAGAAAAAGACCTCAGCTCAGATAGTGCTAGAAACAAAATGTCACTGCAGACACCAAGAGAAAAAGAACGCAGAACTCTGTGCCATTCAATGCAATACAATAACAATAAGATACAATACAATACAATAAACTACAATACAGAGTGCAGTACAATAAAATAAGTACAATAACTCTCTCTTAGAAAATCAACAAAAAATGTTATTTGACCAGAGCCACCCAACGTGTAATTGGCAAAAACAACTTTCATGTCTGCCGTGGCAGTATGGTTTAGCCTAGAATAGGCCCAAGTGTTTTTTTTTTTTTGTGATTTATTTGTAGAAAATTTTGGGACATCTACTGAGATGGACCTGACACATAGCTGGTAAGACTATCAACAACATCTTGTTTAAAAGGAATGCAAATATATTTTTTATAATTGTGTGTCAGCGTTTCCTAATGACATCACCCAGAGAAAAAATACACAAAGAGAAAAGCAAAGGCCCTAAAACTGAACCTTGTGGGACACCAGAAGAAATGTTCAGTTTTTTTTGATGAAAGATATCCCAGTGAAACCATGAACTGTCAGTTAACTAAAGATGATTAAATACCATTTCTACAACTGTACCTAAGAGGCCTTGCCAGTATTCAAGACATATTAGAATATTGTGAGTAGGTTTTTGGATTGAGGTTAAGGTTAGGATTAGGACCAGGGTGAGGGTTAGAATTAGGTTTTGGGTTGAGGTTAAGGTTGGGGTTAGGATCAGGGCCAGGGTTGGGACTAGGATTAGGTTTTAGGTTGAGGTTAAGGTTAGGTTTAGGATTAGGGCCAGAGTGATGGTCAAGTTTAGAGTAAGGTTGGGTAAGGTTAGGTTTTGCTTAATGGAAGTACTATATAAAGTCTGCTTCCATGTAATCTATCATCTACTTAGTGTAAGTAATGTGTCAACAGATATTTACCTCAATGTATTCAGACGCTTCACTGGTACTTCACTGAAAAACCTGATTGAAACATCTCATATAAATTTAACTATAATTTTAACATATCGATAAATGAGTTAATGTTTCCAGAGAGAAGAAATTTAGCAAAGCTAATATAATAAGGTCTATATATTACAATTAGTAACATCAAGTATCACAAAAAACATTCCTTGCAATTTAGCCAAAAGACATGAATTCACCAACAATGGTATTTTTGCACTTCTCGTGTGCCATCTTACTGTACTGTTGCTGTATAGAGTTGTGTGTCATTTTCACGTAGCCACATTTCTGACAGAAACATAAAATCAAGCTTACACTGTTTAATAAGATCTCAAATCAGAAGTGTTTTGTTATTTAGTGGCCTTACATTGAGTTAAGCGAGGTTTATTTTTCTGCTCGCTACACTATGTGTTTGGGGGCACTGGTCTTTTTAGGTATATAGGAATGAAATTATTGGAGCTTTGATCTATTTTTCTTTTACTTTTTAATTGCACAGGGATTGATAGCTAATTACAGAACAGAATCTTTAAAATATATGTTATACAATTCCTCATACAACCTTTGAAAATTCAAATGGTGATAAAGAAATGCTGATTGCTAGCCTTGTCATTGATGCTAATAAATATAGGTGTGGTACTGGGCCTTTTAGTAGTAATGTTAGGTCTCTGGCCTCTGTATGCATTCTCCAGCTAGCGGGGAAAATATTCACACAGACTACTCTTATGTAGAGTGCCTGTAGTTCCTCCAATCTTCAAGATACACTATATTGCCAAAAGTATTCGCTCGTCTGCTTTCACATGCATATGAACTTGAGTGACATCCCATTCTTAGTCTATAGAGTTTAATATGATGTTGGCCCACCCTTTGCAGCTATAAAAGCTTCAACTCTTCTTGGCAGCCTTTCCACAAGGTTTAGGAGTGTGTTTATGGGAATATTTGACCATTCTTCCAGAAGCATATCTGTGAGGTTAGACACTGAGCTTGGACGAGAAAGCCTGGCTCGCAGTCTCTGCTCTAATTCATCCCAAAGGTGTTCTATTGGGTGGAGGTCAGGCCTCTGTGCAGGCCAGCAAAGATCTTCTACACCAAACTCGCTCATACATGTCTTTATGTACCTTGCTTTGTGTACTGGTGTGCAGTTATGTTGGAACAGGAGGGGGGCTTCCCCAAACTGCTCCCACAAAGTTGGGAGCATGAAATTGTCCAAAATCTCTTGGTCTGCTGAAGCATTAAGAGCATTAAGTGATTCGTCACTCCAGAGAACACATCACCACTGCTCTAGAGTCCAGTGGTGGCATGCTTTACACTGCTGCATTGTTGATGTAAGGCTGGGATGCCACTGCTCGGCCAAGGACACCCATTCCATGAAGCTCTCTATGCTGTTCTTGAGCTAATCCGAAGGTCACATGAAGTTTGGAGGTCTGTAGCGATTGACTCTGCAGAAAGTTGGCGACCTCTGCACACTATACGCCTCAGCATCTGCTGATCACGTTCTGTCATTTTACAGGGCCTACTGCTTCGTAGCTGAAGTGTTGTCATACCCAATCGCTTCCACTTTGTTATATTACCACTGACAGTTGACTATGGAATATGTAGTTAGAGAGGAAATTTCCCGACTGGACTTGTTGCACAGGTGGCATCCTATCACGGTACCACACTGGAATTCACTGAGGTCCTGAGTGTGATGCATTCTTTCACTAATGTTTGTAGAAGCATTCTGCATGCCTAGGTGCTTGGTTTTATACACCTGTGGCCATGGAAGTGATTGGAACACCTGAATTTAATGATTTGGATGGGTGAGTGAATACTTTTGGCAATATAGCATATGTCATCAGAAGGAGGTTTTCTTAGTCTTTAAACCAGAAAATCTCACTCTCGAGACTATAGTGACACCAAGTGAGTAGTTTTGTTTACAACAGATTTAATAATGGTTCAATTTTTAATTTTTCACGGAGTGCCCCTTTAAGACATTCATATTTGGACATATTAGAGATCTTAAAGAGTATTTGTTTTCAGATGCTTTGTAAGAAGTTTTTCTTTGGAAAGCTTTCATAAATCTGGTCTCTGAAGCTTCAAAACTTGCTAACAGTATCTTACAGTGATAATAAGAACAGGATGTTTACTGTCAGGCCTCTGAGTTCCAGGTAAAGATGCCGTAATGGGAAAATAAAGCTTCTGAATGGATGTGTTATGGACTTGAGTGGAAGTGAGACATTTATTATTTGGAGAAGGACTACTGGTGAGCTCGCTGATGGATGGTATTACAGCCACTGTTAAAGTATAGGATAGAACCAACTATGAGCCAGGAGAGGTTTCCATCAAGAGCATTTAAAATGAGCATATACTGGCATTATATTTGTATTAGTAAGGTTAATGAAGCCAACTTTCCTGAGTGCTACTGTTCTGTGTTTAAAGAACATCTCACAAACCCAACATAGTTTGTTTTGATTGGACTGTTATATAGTTCTGCTTCTTGTACAAATACACCGAAGGGAATCTTGCACAGTAAAACAGACATTTCCAGGAAAAACGTACTATTTATTTTCTGTATTTTGAACTGTTAACAATTTGAAGGGTCAGTAAATGGCAAACATTGCCTTTAACCCTTAGAAGTCACAGTTATTGTTAGCAGTTGAATTACTGGAGCAGTGGAAACATGTTCCCTGGAATATTATCATCACTATCTTGCAGTCTGATAGATCTGTGTTTGGCAATCTGTGTTTGTCACGAAAAGCAAAAGATTTATATAAATCTGCCCATTCCGCCCCACAGTTTACATTGATGTTATGAATAAATACTGTTTTTTGAATAAGACACAATAAAGGGCAGCCAATCAGAAAGCATACAGGTTTTTTGCATACATCAGTCTTAAAGGCACAGCCTGCTTAATTCTAAGGGATAAAGAGAGATTGGAATATGGTCAGGTAAAAATTAATGACTGTTTTTGATACCTAAAACCCCAAAAATGTCACAAATGGACCTGAGAGAAAGAAAAAAATTGAGATGAATGTAGGATATGGGCCCTTTAAGAGTTACATTCAGCAAATTGAAAAAGACAGCGAAATGGTTGTTATTTATGTGGCAAATAACCATCAACTAAAATTTCATGGTCGTGACAGGTCTAGCTGAAGTAAGAGAAAGAGAGAGAGAGAGCCAGACTGTATATTGCAGAAGTGTTCTCTGTTTCCAGACTCTGTTGGATGTGGTCAGGCTGTGATGACTTTAGAGATTAATAGTGAAGTAGAGTTCAGAGTACAGACGGAGCTTTGTTTGAAATCCAGGCATCATGTGTGTTTGTGTGTCTCTGTGATTAATATCAACGTGGATCGTTCAAAGGCTGCTAGTGTGTTTTTGTAACCCTTCGGTAGACACGGCGAGCCAGGAAGGATCAGAGAGGCTGTGCTGTAAAAGAGCCTGTTACACTCACTTCAGCACATCCACATCTGAAGGAGATTCAGTCAGAGCTCATTCATGTTGCAGTGCAGCCAGCATGTTGGTTGGTTCAGTTGGGTGGTGAATGTTTTTCCTTACATAACCCTTCAAAGAGGTGGGAAGAAGTTACTAAGTTGGAAGTAACAAGTAAGTCTCAAAGTTTGGCAATCAAGTTCCAAATCGAGAGAGTCAAGTCTTAATTCATGTCTCAAGCTAGTCCAGGCAAGTCTAAAGTAGAGTCTAGTCCTAAACAAGTCAGTAATGACATTTTTAAGAGTGAACACTTAAAACGATGGTAATGGCAGCTACACTTCAATATTAAAAGTACAAACTCAATTGCAAAAAAGTTGGGACAGTCTGTGAAATGCCAATAAAAGCAGAAAGCATGAACATGTTTACCACTGGGCTACCTTTCATTTCATTCATCACCTTTCATTTTAACAGTACTTAGGACACCAATTGATCAAGTTTTAAAAGCAAATATTTTTTGTTATTGTTTAGTTATACAAATCTTCAGCTCAACAACCATACAGAGCTTTCATTATCATATTTTGCGTAATGCATCATGTTTTTAATAAGAAACAGGGCAGTCAATCTAGCATCTGCACTCTCTGATTACACTATGCTATTGTAATCCATGCAGATTGTTTCTTGAAAAACAATGTCCTTGAAAAAGATGGTGTCTAAAAGATAGTACATGTTGTTCCAAAATGTGCAAGAAGCTACCCATACCTTGGCTACTAAGATCCCATACCACTACAGACGCAGGCTTTTGAACTTGCTGGTAACAATCTTGATGGCCCTTTGCTTCTTTGGCCTGGAGAACATGATGTCCATTTTTTCATAAACAATGAAAAGTTGGCTCATCAGACCACAATACATCTTTACATGCATCAATCCATTTCAGATCAACTTTAACCCAGAGAAGTCAGCATTGTTTCTAGATGTTGTTGACATATGGCTTCCACTGTGCAGAGTACAGTACTAACTTGTTTTTGTGGATGCAGTGGCAGACAGTCTTTGTTTGCAAAGTATATCTACTAGCCCCTGTGTGTAACGTGGAACGGTGAGGAGGCAGACGCATATGCAGAGAAAAGCGAGATTTATTGGGGGCAAATCCAGGGTCATGGTCACAACAGTCCGAGGTCAACAAGCCAAGATGAAGAGAATGGTGGGCAGACATAACGCCAAGAAAACACAGAGTAAACAAACAAGGGAGAACAGAAAATACAACAGAGGGTAGCAGAGGTAACACCAAACACAATACAACCTGACTGAAACATCACATAAAAAAAACACAGGGCGTAAATACAAACAGGGATAATGACAGATAACAGAACACAGGTGGAAAGCACAGGTGGTAACAATCAGGGGCAGAGTCTGAAAACAGGGAGCAGGACCGGGAAGGAATCAAAACAAAAGCACATGGACAAGTCAACAAAAGCACATGGAAAACTGGGAGAGGCAAATTGGTGGCCAGTGTCTGAAGCTGAAGTTGGCTTATTTGAATTTTACATTCCACCTTAAATGGTGCAGCAGTTACAACTTATTAAATTAAAATAATTTAAATAGAGCGAGCTATTCCCATAAAATGTGACCGATTATAGATAGTCCTGTTTGCAGTCCAAATGTCTCTTCATGCTTTTTCCACTTCAAATCTTGAGTTGTCTGACTCATAAGTCTCAACACCCTGTTGTAGTCCAAGGCACTGGTGTTCAGATTCAAGTGGAATGGATTTTATCTTCAAATTCAAGTCATGTGACTGGAGTCAACAATTCTGCACCTTTACATCAGTGCTTAACTTGTAGTCAGAGATGGATTACTGGCTCGGCTAGTGGGGCAACTACCCAGGGGCCTCTGACTGCTAGGGGCCTTGGGGGTCCTCAGACCACAAGGATCAAGATTCCTCAAATACTTGGGATAATCAACTGCAGATGTTAGCTGAACAAGTAGCCCTTGATTATGTACAAATGACAAAATAAATGAAGAAATGTCAGCTTTTTTTAGACTCATTTCCTGTTTTCACTCATTATTGACTGGTACAGTGTTGCCATTTCAGTTGGACATTAGCTTAACATTGTACTATTAATTGGTACATTATTGCCACTCCAATTAGACATTAAGGTTAACTCATTCCAAGACCAGTTTTGTTTGTGCAAAACCAACTCAGTTTCTGTCATGTTAACCTTATGGGGACAAACAAGTTCTTTATTAACAGAGCAATGTTTACTTTAAGAAAGTGAAATATAAACATAGTATCATTATTGTTATTGTTATTATACTTAACAAAAATATGTCCACTTTCTCTACATTTTCTGAAGCACTTATGACACCGGCTACTACATATGACACTGGCTTTTTCCTTTTTTACTGACTTCTAGTCTTGACTTAAGTCTTGAAAAATTAAATCTAACATTTTTAAAACCAAAAACCTATAGTTGGCATTGGTTAGGAAAAAACAAAAACAAGAATAGAAATAAACATCAGTGACACTGATACATGATAGGTCCTTGTACCTTCTGTTAGTTAGAATTTCATTTTAAAAACTGGTATTGAAAAGCGGAAAATAGGTAGATTCCCTTCGAGCTCCCCAGATCCGCTGCAGATGCGCTCAAGTTCAATAAGTATTCTGTCGGTGTTGTGCCGATCTCTCCTTTGCCCGCGCACATCATTCGGGCATATGGACACTAGATCACATTCTGTCTTTCAGTCGTAATAACCAGTACTGTGGCCACTTGGTGAAGAAGGATACTCAGGAGAGACTGTTGTTCTGCTAGAGAAATGCTCTTTATTGACACCAGCAGCAAAGGCACATTCTGGGTAGCCCGTTAGCAATGAAGGTCACCTCTGCTCCCTCCGCTTCATGGTAGACACTTAACCCAACTAACTAAACACACTGAACACAGAGTGCAGGGCACAGAGGCCTGTGGTGCAGCTTTAATACCCCTCTATAACTAATTCCCCCCAAAAACCGGAGACTCACTTGCTGCACAGCTAGTAGTTGGTTCTCCAGCACCTTACATAGATTAACTGACAGTTTGGGAATTTAGTCTCATCTTCAGAGTCTGACCAAATCAGCTGTGGGTCGAATGTGATCTTAAAAGTATCCATTTTCTGCTTGGGTGCAAAGTAAGAAGTAAAAACGTTCAAATAGCTTGAGCATCTCCTATCAAAGTCGTTACTTAGCAACGGCATCTCAGTGGGGTGATGTGTTTATGAAAATCCTGTGATTTTATGGCGAAATAAGAGCACGGTTAGAACGCTTCTCAACCAAACAGCTTGAAGCAGTAAAATCAACTCCTTATTCAATTGCTGTTTGTTTTGTGCTGTTTTTTGATTTTATGATTAGCCTGTGAAACTGTAAAATGAAGCTATTTCTTGTTTTTCTAATGGACTGTAACAGAATCAAAAGTAAGAATTGACCCATATTCTCGTTTTTCTATACTGGATTTTGAAATGAAAATCAAACGAACAGAAGGTACACGGACCATAATAGCGGTTCCATTGCTGTTGCCTGTAAACATGCTGTAAACAGTAAGAAAATGAACTGGAAAATAGGAAAACGTCTTGTCAACTCATAATTTTATTTGAGCCAAAACAAATGGGAAAGGATCAACTGAAATGCACAGAGGCTGACAAAGTCAAAGACTTTAGCAGTGACAAATTGTTCAGATTGGAAGTGACCTGAGCTCAGCTCACACACACACACACACACACACACACACACACATACACACACACACACACACACACACACACACACACACACACACACACACACAAACACACAGATTGAATTAAAGGCACAGTATCAGAGTTGAGAGATTGCTATGTCTTTTTTGGGTTTCAAGAGCTCATGAGCAGTCCTACTACTACTGTAACACACATTCTTTCCCATGGCAATGTAAACAGGTTCAGTAAAAAAAAAAAAAACTTATATACTACTTAAGGCCTGGAATCACTTTTCACATTACTTCACTCAGGAATCACACAATGTAGACTGAAATAATACAAATTTAATCATGACTTTTTAAGCACAACACATTGTGCACATTCTTTTCACTGTAATGTCATTCTCAGGATTCAGATTTTTCAATTATTATGATACCTATCAAGCTGGACAAGCAAAATTTGTCTTTTTAATATATTAGAAACATTGATTCCAGACTTTCACAGTTCGCAGTTGTGGCAGTGCCTTGAGCCATGGCCACCAACAAGAGAGAGGCGAGAAAATGACACCTGAACCTTACATGTTAAGAGCCGTGATTGACAGTGGCAGAGAGCATCAGCCATGAGAGGACGAGACACTGATGACAGCCACGAGAGGCATGAAGGTGGTGCATGAGTCCCAAACTCCATTTTTTTCAGCATCCTGAAAAGCGCCTTGTAGCTCCTGCCAGCTGGCCAGGTGCAGATGGATGAGGGATGGCTACCTCCTCTGACATGCAGACTTCCTCTGTATGTCGGCATCCTTGTCCCGGGTTTCAGTACCAATGCATCATGGCCTGTTATACCACAGGCACATGAAGGATGCTGGAGGCAGGGTTGAGGGTTGCAGCAGCCATTTTACGTTATTTTCACTCACAAAGCACCAACTAATCCAAACAAGAATTCAAAACCAAAAGTTGTCCACGTTCAATGACCTCTGAATTAAGCTTTTCAGCCCTTTCTCAAAATCAATCCAGAGTCTTTTTCTGTTGCTCATCCCTCTTCTTTGCTCTCTGTTCCCTCTCTGCTCTTTTTAAAGTTGCTCACACTGGCTCTCATTAAGGGCAGTGTCAGCACCTGAGCTGAGAAGAAAAGAGAGCTTGTTGCTCCACCTCCCCTTCATCAACCCCGCTCCCCAGCTTGGCTTCCGAGATCCTGCTCTGCAACAGGAGGCGGATCTCAGCAGGCAGAGTTCGGATGGAGTTCATGCACCACCTTCATGCCTCTCATGGCTGTTGTCGTTCTCCCACCCTCGCGCACAGCTGATGTCCTCCTCTCGCTGTCATTTGTGGGTCTTTGCATGCAAGGCTCTGGCACGGCCTTCCCACCCTCTCTCATGCTGCTGGTGCTTGTGGGTTGAGAGACTACCACAATGTACACATCCACTGGTCAGGAGATTTCTCTCTCACACATACAAACACACACTCTCCCTCACACACGCACACACACACACACACACACACACACACACACACACACACACACACACACACACACACACACACACACACACACACACACACACACACACACACTTTGTTATCAGGTTATGCTCTTAATCAACTTCAACCCAAAAACAAATGCAGTCTTCAAAGAGAACATCAGGGGTATGAGAGAACTGTTATAAACTTGAATGAACTGATTTCAATTACCATAACCTTTCAGCATAAGTACTTTACAGTTTCACTAACGTTGTCTTGGTTATGATTATTACCTCATTGCTAAGCAGCTGCAGTGGTGCCCCACTATGAACACTGAGAGAGATGTATTTTGCAAAAAAAGCCACAGTAAAATGGCAGACAGATGCCAAAATGGCAGACAAAAGTCAAATGGGCAGATAAATGCTGACCTCACTCCTTGTTTCTTGACCTCCCAAGGCTAGGGCACTTCATAGCTTTTACCAAAACTAAATCAAACCTACTATAAGTAGAGGGCCAGTTGGTCATGGAATCACAGGTCCTGGAATAGTTTGTCCTTTTAAAACAGACTTTACAATCGGGCTTTTCCCTGAAACATGATGGTTTCATTTTGCATGGTCCATGTGAAATACTCATACTCATTGGCAATTTTAATAGATACACCTACCCTATAGGTGCATTTTAAAGGTTTACACCATTTATGAGCACCCTTATAGCCCTGTCCAGAGGTTCAATGACCAGATATTTGGGTGGTGGACCATTTTCAGCACACTGGTGACCTCAACAAGGCAGTGTATGTAACACTGGTTTGAGTTTATCAGGCGCAGTGGTGTAATTGGTGTTTTTACATACCTCAGTGTTACTGCTGGACTGGGAATAGTCCATAACCCTGTCATGATAATTTGTGCATCAACAGATGGGCTACAATCCTGAGTGCACCTACATGGTGGAGGTTTCTGACAAAATGGCCAAGGACTACAAGTATGTGACATTTCTGTTATGTTGTGCGCCCCCTCTACTGTTATCTATAAAAATCTACCAAAGTACATCACATAGCTTACATAATAGTGGCAGTCATCTAATAGCCTGAATTTTCCATAATAACAGAAACATAAAGAAGCAAATTCTGTGAACCAAACATGTCCTAGCTGATTGATGACATTTAGGGATGTGTCATGGTGCAAAAAAAAACCTGAAGACCTGAACAGATCGAAGAATATTTCATGTTCATTTTTGTGTCCATTTTGAGCAATACTCTAAAATAGCTTTATTAATATTCAGTATTCTACATTTGGATGAAAGAGAAAACTATTCATTTTACTCAACAAGCCATAAAGACAAGGCTAACAAACACTTCTGCCTTTTGCCAAATTTATTCTACCTGCTGACAAGAATATGCACTTTTTAATTAGATTTAAATCAGTTTAAAGACAGAGAGGCAGAGAAATGTATGGAAAAAACAGTCACGTTAGAAAACTGGTGCATTCAAATTTGATGCGAAACTGCCTTCTAGTGGTAGAGCTCCAGTACAACAGCATGTTTCTCAGAGTTTGGTTTGACATCCTGCTTTTCTTTTTTCTTTTCTTTTCTTTTCTTTTCTTTTCTTTTCTTTTCTTTTCTTTTCTTTTCTTTTCTTTTCTTTTCTTTTCGTTAGATATCTCTTTAATTTTTCTAGCAGCCCCCAGTTCTCTTTTTATGGCTTCATAATTGTGTTAATTCATGTAACTTTACATGTAACTTTAGTCTTGGCAAACCATTTACAATATATGAGACAATCCAATAATATTAAAACAACACTTAAAAAGTCAAAACCTTTACAGGCCCTCTAAATGAGTTGGCTAATGACTTTGTAACAGATTGTGCTGCAGTGCCTTCAGTGAGCACCAGGATAAACTGCAATTTTATGTGTTCAAATAAGTCTCAGAAAGTGAACATCAGTGAGTGTGTTTCTATGCACACTAGTGTTATGATAGTTATAAAAAGCATATCTCTGGTGGAAATGCATAAATGAACATTTTGCATGGGACAACGTTTTGTAACGCCAATTGTGCCTCTGACCCCTCCCCTGACGGGATGACTCTGATGATTGCAAGCGCGTTGAAATAGTATTCAATGAAAACAAAGACAAAACATGGTGAAGTATGTGTCTTCTGGTGGATGTGAGTAAATTACATTGCTATTGTCATCAATTCTTCATCAGTATACTGTTGTATTTGTGATCTTAACATTAAGCCAGATAATCTTTTTGAGTCTGTGTGTGCAATGTTAACATGTAAAGGTGTATGACGTGGTCTGAAAAAGTCAAATCTGACCTGACTCTTCTGATTTTTTTCTGAATATTTATTTCAGGCCTATGTTTTTCTCCTGAATCAGTAATGCTACTGTTTTCCTTTTAAACAAACAAAAAAAATGCACTTTCATAGTGCAGCTTTAAAACTATTATTGGATTTTAAGACACCTGGAATTTAGCTCAATGATCAGATAGAAAAATATCTTTTTGGATATCTCAGAAAACATAATTCAGCACCATGCCTGCAGCAACATGTAAGCGTGTTTTGTTACAGTTTGTTACAGAGATATCTACTTTACTTAGCATGCTAACCAGCTAGCCCTGGCCACATCCTGTCTTGTAATACCACATTGCACCTCATGAGCCAATGAGAGGATGATTAAGTAGCACTGCCCTAAGGGCATATTTTAACCTCTTGTCCATCATATTTACTCATTATAGACTTAATGTATACCCTTTAAGGATAGATAGACAATGAACGGAACAGTAAACAGAAGGAGGAGGAACTGTGCATTTTCTTGTTTTTTATGATAGTGTGTACACAATTTTCTGGTGATAACTTGCCCCCTATTTCTTTGAAGTGTGGATCATGAACTTGACAGGTAGTATCATGTTACTTATTCCTGCAAGTATTCAAAGAAAATTCTACATTTTTCATGAAATAAGTATTTTCCTAAAATCAGCATAATATTTGGCACACCTTGATACTTTTTGCAGCCTCCCTTTGGAAAAGATATAATACTAAGTTGGCACATAGCAAAGGATCTGAGACTATTGCTCCATACAAAACCTCTCCAGATCTTTCAGGTTCTGAGGTCCACACTTGTAGACTCTCCTCTTTAGCTCATCCCATTTAGTTTGCTATGGGGTTTAGAGGTTTTAGGTGCACTTTGGATCATTGTCCTGATGAAAGACCCAACAATGGCCCAGTTTAGGCTTCCTGGCTGAGGAAGTCAGGTTTGGATTTAATATCTGCTGGTACTTGATGGAGTGCATGATGTATCCACAAGTTGTCCAGGATCTTTGGAAGAAAAGCAACACCACATCACTGACCCACCACCGTACTTCATCCTTCACAGTGGGAATGATTTACCTGATGAAATGCATGGCTATCTTTGTGTCTATGTCGAGCCCACCACTGACATTTGTTTCCAGCAAGCTCTATTTTGGTCTCATCTGTCCACAGAACACTTATTAACTGAAAGCTTCAGTAACGTCTGGCAAACTGTGGCTGCTTGAGTTTGTTGGGCCTTCACAGCAGAGACTTTCTTCTGCCAACTTCTTGTTATGTAAGTGGAGTGTGACTCTGGTTATGTAAGTGGAGTGAAACATTCTGACCCCAAGACCTAACTAATGTCTGTAATTCTCTAGTTGTGATCCTTAGAGATTCTTAGATCACTCTTACCATCCTCCTCACTGTGAATTGGGTCAATGGGCGTGGGATGTTTCTCTACATTGGAGCATTTCACATCAAACCACTCTAAATTACATCTCAAGAATCCAAGCCAAGAACAATTTAGGAACCATGTCCGTTTAACGATGGACACACTGAAATCAGTCCAGTCAAAGGAGGTAAAATCAGGTACATTTTATATGAAACAACAAAAATGTGAGGATAGTAGAATCTACAAATAGTTACACATCTGCAAAACAATGATTTCACTTTTTGGCACAAATTACTGTTTGCTGTACAAATAATATTTAATAATGTCAGTGACCTCACAAAGCAATCAGAAGCATTTTCTGTATTTACATTGCCTACTGAAATCCAACTACCCCAATGGGAACTCCTGAATTCCCTTGGCACTGTCCTGCTCAAGACCTTCCATATTTTAGAAAAGCTTTGCAAAAGTATTAAAGATGCAGTCAATATTTTTCATTTTGTTGCATTGCTTCAAGTATTATACACATGCATACTCAAGCACTACAGTGGTGCTGCAGAGGTCTTTAGAGTGAGATTTTACGGTTTAAAGACTAGAACCCCTCCTTTAGATGATGTAACATGAAGGTAGGAGGAGCTTTTAAAAAATGACAGTTGATTTGGGGTGGGTATGTGAGGGCAGGCCTTTAGAAATTTCTGTTTACATACTTGCTGAATTGACAGCCAGATACCCAGTGCAACTGCTAAATCCTGCTTCTGCATTGATAAGCCTGTAGATCAGCAGTCATGGGATTCTCAGTGTTGGATATATGTGTATAATGCATGCTGGATATTGTAGTCAGTGAACACTGGTGAATGAAAACACAAAAATGGTATAAAAACATGAATTCTGTGGGGTGACACTGAGAAATGTAATGCTCTTTTACAGAATATTACATAACATATTAAAAATAACATATTGCATATTAAGCATTAAAATAGCTTTAGGCCAGAATGTTCCTTTAATGATTTCCATCTCTGGGATTACCCTGGTGCCTAACCACCTCTCAGTTGTCATTAATGCAAATGATTTTTTCTTAATTATTTAATGATTACTGTAGGCTATTTATACAACTAGACTACAAAGAGCCGACTGTATTTTAAGTAGGCTGTTGCAGTTTTACATTGGAAAGCAGCCTGACAATAATGGTCAGCAGTTGCTTTGGTCAGCAGTGCCCTTAATAATCAGGAACTGGAGCAGAAAGCGAACTGAAACACATCCGGTCTCTCTGGGAGTTCTCTTATTGCCTTTTCACCAGTGTGTCTTTATGTGTACCAACTGAAAAGTATTTCTGCATTAGGCTTTATTGCTTGATTTACTGTGGTTGATATTTTATGAGGAGGTACAAAAGAAACTCAGGAGGTTGTATTTTAGGCATTGAGGTATTGTGATAAAATCTCCTACATAGTGTGATTTTCTGTTTATAAAGAAAGAAAAAGAAATAAAGAACAAAAACTAAATAGAAAAGGATTAAAAAGGCAGAAAGTAAGAGCAAAAGTAAAAAGAAAGAGAAAAAGAAAGCAAAAAATAGGAAGATTGAAAGAGAAAGAAAGAAAGAGCAAGAAAAAAATAAAAATTTAAGAAAGAAAAAAAGACAAAAAGTGAAAGAAAGAAAAAAGAAAGAAAAAACATAAAAGACAGACAGAAAGAAAGATAGAAAGAAAGAATGAAAACAAAATGCAAAAAGACAGAAAGAAAGAAAGTGAAAATAGAGAAAGAAAGTGACAGAGAAAAAGAATGAAAGAAATTAAAAAGGAAACAGAAGGAGAAAACAGAGAAATAGAAAAACTGAAAGACAGCGAAATAAAACAGAAAGGAAGAAAGAACAAAAAGAAAAAAGAAGGAACAATAATAAAAGAGAGAGAGAGAAGAGTGAAAGCATAAAAGAGGGAACAAAATAAAAGACAGATGAAAGATTCAAGGAGCTGAAATAAAAACAAAGAAACAAACAAAAGGAAGGCAGTACTGCGACCCCGCCTCTAGAGGGCAGCATTAACGTGGCTTTACCGCTGGTTTCCATCAAAGCCATTGAGAAGCAGCAGCTTTTATTTTATTAGGCCTGGTGTTTATTTCTCCTACTTGATAACAAAGTACAATCATCACTGAATTCGAAAGAATGTAAATGTGTAAGTAACTGAATTTTAAAGTGATCGCCGTATAAAGAGAGAAAGTGTTTCCAAACTCATATTTCCTCTCTTACAACTCAAAGGTAAGATTTACGTAAAGATAGGTTTACAGTCAGTCCATGGGCAGAGTTCTGGTGGTCTACCAGGTCCTGAAGTGGTGTAAGGATTCCCATTTTCATTTATAAATATGCAGGCTGCAGTTTTGCAAACCCGTTTTAGATTGCTTCCTTATACAAGTGGAATTAAGTGAAAATTAAATAAATGAAGACTGCACAGTAGAAATATCCATCTTTTTATGAGTTATTCCTATAAACACTCTTTAAAAACACTGGTTCGTGAAGGGTTCTTTAGAAAAGGCCGTAGTTCTATTTAGAGGCAATGGTTCTATTTAGAATTCTCTATTGAACTATTGTGCGTTAATGGCTCTCTGCATGGCTCTCTGCATTGTTCTTCAGATTGATATGTTTTTAAAATGGTTCTGTACAGCACCAAAAAGGGTTTTTCTATTGTTACAAGCTTGACATTGCAACAATAGAAGAACCTTTTTGGTACTATTTAGAACCTTTTTTTAAAAAGCTCAAAGAAGTCTTTAATTATTGTCACATTGTCAATAGTGTTCATCAACATACCTTTTCATGGATAAAACTGTAAAATTATGGAATGTTCCATATATGAAGTGAAGGAATTGTCCTGCACATTTATAGAATATGTACTGTAATTTAACTGATTTCTGCATGAAAGTAGTGATAGGATTGGCTGTTAAGTTTACAGAAAAATTAAAATTTAATTTTTTGACTACAGTGTGTTCTCTGACTTTTGCATAGTACTGTATACTGTGTTTGCGTGGATGTGAATAAAAATGTATTTCTCAGTACATGTATTTAGATACATGCGCTAAAGTACTCTGTTCATAAGCAAAAAAAGACATTAATATGCAAAGCAATTTTACTGGAATGTGTGGTGTCAAGATAACACAAACGTACCCACATATTATCTTCTGATTTGTACTTATAAATATATAAATATGAACAAAAAAGTGTGTATTAATAAACTTAAAAATAGACATTGTTGCTGTGTAAGCAATTTTAGAACACTTCTGCTAGTCCATTCACCATCAAATGTTCACGCAATGTAAAGGGACAGCTGCTTTGCTCAAATGATGCTGAAAAATAAAAAACTGGAAAAAATTGAGATGTGTGTGTTTTTTGGACAATGAAAATATATGTTTAAAAACCGAAACTGCTTAACTAAATTAATCAGACAACATAAATACTAACATAAACTAACAATAGAACTATGTTACAAAACTATTATTGCAGTATAATAATTGTCTCTGGCTAGTACCAGCTACAGTTAGTAGCCATCCCTCAATCTGATTGTGTAGCCCTCTGGCACACCAGCTAGTGACTACTTCATAGCATAGGCTACTGATGATGATAGGTCTTTCAAGCAGGTTCAGCAAATTGCAGAAAATTGTGTCATTATTTTCTATTTTTTGGGGGGTGAAGGACCCCTTGCCTCCATTCGAAATGTGCCCCCCCAGAATATTGGCTTGCATGACACCAATGGAGGGTATGGTGTTCACATTGCTCCATTAATAGTTCTATGTATGTTCTGAAATATATTGCTGTTGTCAGAAGAAACCTTGTATCTCCAAAATGATAACTTTATGGAAGAAGGGAAAAAACCTACTTTACTTTTAATGTAAGTCAATGGAACCAATGGAGTTTTTTCCAAGTTGTTTTGGGCAATTTCTTTTAGTCCATTCATAATAAATTTAAACACAATGTAAAGATCAACAGGCACTTTCAAATCATGTCAAACACATCAAAAATATACAAGGGTTTTCTTCTGACAACAGAGATATGCTTATTATCAGCTGCTTTTTGTTACAGAATGATCTTGTATGCTAATGCGGTCATGGAATGCACTCTGTATTTACTGTGATAGCTAAAAGGCAGTGTTGCAGTGTGTCCCCTTGGGACCATTGTCCTCCTCAGTATTTTCATAAAGCCTGACGGCCGTATGATTAATTAGACATGCTGGAGTGAATGTTCAAGAACATTTCAGTGCATGTTCTTCAGGTGAACTATTGTCTTAAACTCTAAACCATATAAACTAAGAGCAAAGTCATGAAAATTGAAAAAAAAAAACAACAACAAAACTTATTTATTACACCATGCAATAACATGCTTATAAAATGTTGAAAATTAATAGTTCTGCTATTGTGTGCAATAGAATCAAACAAGGTTTAATGAGGAAAACACAAAAGCTTGTTAAAAGCAGAGCTAAATGTCCTGCAGCTGTAATTAAGGCCCAGATGCCTCAGTTAGGGAGTTTATTTACTACAGCTAATGCCAAATAGCAAAAGACCCCATTTACTCTGCAGGGGAGCAAACACCATTTAGCAGTTTTTATGTTGTGTGACATTACAGAGCTGTGTAGCCAAAGGGTGGCGTATACTGCGGCTTTGCTGAATGAAACTGCTCCATAATTACAGAGATCACAACACTGTTTATTCCCATTAAAGACTCACCCTAGCCGAGTTTAGGGGGGTTTAATCGCACTATTTACAAGCCTTTCAGGCAATTTTCCATCATATTTAACAACTTTATGGTGTCTTTTTAAACAATACTGCCTCATTAGTTCCCATAAGAAACTATTTCCCTTTAAATGTTCAAAATTACAGCCGTAATCTTCTGCAACAAGCCTAATCACACCCTCAGCTTTGGCTGTAAGCACTGAAGAATAGGAATGAGTCAGATGTTCCAGCAGACATGTGTGGGGACACCCACGCTGAGAAGTTTAAATGATTCATTATTCGGTCCTATGCAAACCTTCTCATATGTAACAAAATTGTAATAAATGTGTAATTAATGCATAATTAACCACTAAAATGGGCTGAGATTGGTTGGCCTCACATGCTTTTCTGCTACTGTGCAATTCACTCTTCTTTCAATCTTTCTTTTATGTTTAATCATGTAAAGCCAAGATTAGTTTTTTTAGTTAAATAAAACCAGATAGATTGCTTATTACCACATGGTTGAACTGACATTTTTTCATGGTTGAATACATTTTATAGTGTAGAGTATAATGCACAGTACAAAGTAGTACTAGTACTATTATAATTATATATTTTATGTAGCAATTACTATGTATAATATAGTTATTATAGTACTATTAGTGTGTATTAGTGTCTTATTTTTTTAAACATTCCTATATAAATTCGTGGTGGGTAAAGAAGTGAAGTGGCCATGTGAGCATGTGTATAAGAATTATTTAGAGCCCAGACTCTTGGTTGGAGTCTCAATCAATTCAAAAAATGAAACAAGATTACAAATGATATTAAGTAAAATTTCATCCGTTCCCACTTTATTCAGATAAAACATTGAGTACTGACTTTATTAAGGAACATATCAGTTCAGTGAAGACGTAAAGCTGTTTATCTCTCCTGAAACTGTAGTTTGATTATTTGATTTTTGGTTGAACTGGAGTAAAAATGCTTCCTATTAAAATGAAAATGAGTATGACTGAAACATCATACCAGCAACTGAAGGAAGTGATGAAATGACAGAGTACTGAATGCTGTGATCCACCACAGCCTGTGGTCATTTCCTTGTGGACTGGCTCCTTTGTAATTAGGACCCACACATATTAGACAACACTGTTTGTTTTTCAACTACTATACATTCTCCACCAATCTGAAGAACCACTTCACCATGCCAAGAACCATTTAAACATGAAATTATTCAACGTATAACTCATGGTTCTAAATAGAAGCATTTGTCTTCACTAAAGAACCCTTGAGTGTGTAGATGCTGTGAATGAAACTATGTTCCTACAATAAACTCAAACTTAAACAGAAAAATATGAGGCCTTAGTAAAGAAATTGCATGTTAGGAATGATGCTGAAGCTGCCTTTCTCAGCAGAACTAACAGTGGTCCTTCAGTCTGACGTTCCTCTATGATGTAAAATAACTCCTCTATCCTGTGGTTTACACTTCTTACCAAGAAAAACCTGCAAAACTACTGAGTTTTTGCAGCATGTAAATGGCTCTTGTTAATCTGCTGCAGGTTTGTGGTTTTGTTCTCACTTTACATTCTCTTACCAAAACACGACATGCCTTCTGTCTGCTACTCTTGCATGTTCTTTCCGATGCTAAGGGAAACAAACCCTCAGCCATGATCCCACTTGCATAAGGAACAGGAAAGTCCAAAGACGTTTCCAAAGGGAGTAAAAAAGAAAGAGAAAATGGGACTCACACTAACCATGCAAGACCTGTTAGACCATCAAAACTGTCATCATCAGGTCCACAGCACTGAACATCATTGAGAATTTGGACAAAATCAAACTTGGCAAACACATCCTTTACAAAGTTTTGGCTGAGTTCTCTTTGAATACTCTTTCAATGCACTCCCAAAAATCAGATTCACTGGCTTGAGGGGGTCCAAAGCACTACCAATGTTCTGCACACTGAGTGTAGTTGGGGCAGTCGTGGGCTGGAGGTTAGGGAACCAGCCCTGTGATCGGAAGGTTGCTGACAGTCATTGACTGAAGTACCCTTGAGCAAGGCACCTAACCCCAGTTGCTCCCCGGGCACCGTGGATGTGCATGTATGTGGGTGTTTCACTGCATGGATGGGTTAAATGCAGAGGTCTAATAGCACAGTGACAAATGCTATTAGTTGACTTTACTTAGCAAAAAAATTATGCAAACTTATTGCCTCGATAAAATTAAGTTGATTAAGAGGTTCAGGCTTAAATAAGGCTTAATAACAGTGATTAACATGTCTGCAGTCAAACTCAAACAGCAAAATAATTATAAATAGATTCCATTGAGCTGACAGTACCCTACTTTTGCTCTGCTTACTTTTGAATTAGATGAACTTGAATCCTATATTCTTCTATATGTGTAAAAAGACTTTTATACAGTAACAAATAACATGAGACTAGAATCAACCATTTCTTTGGAAGGTACAAGCAATATCAATGTACCCTCAACTGTACAGCAGTAGTTTTAAGGTCCAATTGTGAATTTTTTCCCAGGTGAAAAATATGTATTTGTGCCTTTTCATAACATAATGTTTTAAAACAACAATAAAATAAAAAGCCTGAAAGCAAGACGGGTTTGTAGAGTCAACACAACTTTATTATGGTACAATTATTTTCCCTAACTAAAGGTCTGAGATGTACCATTAAAGGTCCAGCCCAGGGACAAGAGGGTTACTGCCCCAGTGACAGTTTCGTACCCTTATTCCTGTGAGTCTAGTTAAGAAAAAAGAATTAATTAATAGAGTTAATAAAATTAATGGAAATCAACAAAACTGCTAAGAATGCTGGGAAGAATTTTTGGCAAAAGATTGATCAGTCTGTAGGAATTATCCAAATTAAATAATCTTAGCAGCATTTATATATATATATATATATATATATATATATATATATATATATATATGAAATACAATGATTATAACAATGCTCATATTTTTGTTCCTGTCCAACTGAGTGAAGCATTTGAATGACTTTTGGTTTCCTAAAGAATGCTTATCTGTTAATATGGATGATTCTTTCATCAAAGAGTCATTTTTTGAGACACGTAAATATTAAAAAAAAACAAAAAAAAAACATAAACCAAATTAAAGGCTTTCCATAGATCTATACATTCAAGCCAAGAAGCATTTAGGAACCTTTATTGTTAAGGATGTAACTACATCAGTCCTGATCTCCTGTGGCTTTTAAAATGTCCTACATAATGCTTAATGCATGTTGAGTCATTTACTGTGGGCTGTAGAAGTGATTTATGCTGTACATCTGTGTAGTCTGCTGTGGACAGTACAGAGAACAATACTGGTGTGGCCGCCAGGAGGCGATGTGGCCTCTTCTGAGCCTTACCTGAGCTCCTGGCCTGCTCCAGAGCTTCACCACGGTGTAACATGGTACACATTTTAGTGTTTTTGAGCTTTAACACACCTGACCCAACTCATCCCTCCAGTAAAACCCCTCAAGAGAGTAAGATGGAGGTCCTGGAGTATAATAAACACTGTGCTCTTACCTGGAGCCTGCACAAAATCATTTCTCTTTGCTTTTTTGTGCATCGCATGTCTGTTCAATACAAATATGTACTGTTCTAAAAAATGTCTATAATTGGTGTAGAAGCATCTCATTTACAGAGCACTATGAATTAATAGGCTCGTCAAAGAATCAAATGTAGCTCATCTTTGGCTCTTCTAAGGAGAACTGTTGTATGCACCCATATTTTTGTTTTATGAATCTGATGCACATGTACCTGAAGATATACTTGACAAATGTTCTCTGATTTGGATATTAAAAAGTACCTACTTAGGGTTGAGATTGGGATTGTGGTCAATTCATACTAATTCTGACCCTAAATCCTGGTGGCCAGAACTGAGATGAAAACATGTTGTTTTACAAGTGCTATGTTTTCTTGTACTTTTATAAGAGCTGCTTTGGTGGCTTTAAGAGCGTCGTTGGAAATGAGAATAGTCTCAGTGGGATTTTCAACCAGACTTCCTACCATTTTTCTGCATTTTTGAAGGCTTGTATATGTATATGTGTATAGCACCCTGTCTATTCTGTACAAGGCTGAATGACATTGTAAAACTTAAGTTAGGTAAATGTGAATGATTCAACGATTTAAATAAATATAGAATGCAGAACAAGCTAGATAGATAGATAGATAGATAGATAGATAGATAGATAGATAGATAGATAGATAGATAGATAGATAGATAGATAGATAGATAAACCACCAGGGTTGCTGGTCTCAAGAACTGTAAACATGTCCAATTTACATGGGCAAAATGAATGAAAGTGCATTTCAATTAGTGAAAACTGTTCATGTTGATCCAAAATTCCATTCCAGTGAAACCCAAATTAATGGCAAATGTTTCCGCTTTGTTCCATCAACAATCATATGGTGGAGCAGCTGTTCTTATTAAATGGACTTTATGTTGAAGGAACAAAGTCTGTTGACTCTACTGTGTTGGACTGATTGGAAATGTGTAGTATAAATAAAGAGACAGACAGACTTGTGGTGTCCTCCTCTTGGCCCTCAGCAGCTTTTCATATTTTCAGGATTTTCTGGCTCTCATCAAAATGTTGTCCTTTATGTTTTGTATACATTTCATGATGAATGGACCAAGAGAGACGGCCCAAACTTACTTGGAAATACATAAATGTATACATATATGAATTGTTACTATAGCGATAATAATAATACTTTCGTTAATTTTTACAATTGTTGTTATTTTTCACGTAAAATGCTTGAAAATTAAAGCGTCTTTATGTACAAAGATTATATGCATTTGTTATCACTGAACAATACGTTTAAAAGAACGAGCCCCGACAGAATTATGGAATTAAAAGGACTGTTGCTGTGCTGAAGCTGCTCCTCTGTAGAGTGAAGCGCCGCTGCAGAATTCCCTCCTAATATGCGCGTTGGATCTCCTCCTGCTCTTTTCGCAGGAGCTTCTTCTTCTTTCTCTGCGCGCGCTGAGCCGTGTGATTCCCTCTGTGAGGGCAGTACTGATGTGATGGAGCTCTCCGTGTCTTATTTAGGAGCGACCGGCCATTTTACTGAGAGGCGAAAAGTGCTTCGTTATCTCCTCGACTAGAACTCTGAGCGACCAGCAGCACATCAGCAAGGTCAGCGCGGTCACTCTCATCAACTAAACCTGCTGTATTCTTTTGAGGATTCCTAACACCAGGTCAGATTCCCTAATAAACATCAACTGGAAAACCCAATTGATATTTTTAAACGTTCTCAAACAAAGATTCTTAAAACTGGCTTAATTCTTCCAAGCATTCCCACCTTCAGACCCTAAAAGAAAGTGATTGAATTCCAAGGCCAAACTGATCTAATTCCTATTGCATTCCCAAATTATGATTTATTTGTTCGTTTCGGCATTCCCAGCTACGTATTTTAAACATTCCCATCTAAAGTTTAAAACGGTACAATTCTTTTTTAGCATCTGAGATTTCAGGCGTGTCAGCATCTCAGCTTTACTTATGCATTCCACTAAAGTTTAAACAGCTTTTTTCAGAATTGTACTAAATAATGTTATATCATGCCCAACTATAAAGTTTAAATTTAGTTAATTATTTTCAGCATTCCAAACGCAAGCTCAGACTCGTTTTATTATTTTCAGCATTCCCGACTAAAAACCTAACTGGTTTCATTCTTTTTAGCATTCCCAACTTGAGCTCAAAAATAGCTTGGTTCTTCTCATCATTCCCTGCTAAAGATCAAACTGGTTTAATTTTTTTTTCAGTATTCCCAACTAAAGCTAGATGTGTTTGAAATCTTTTAAGCATTCCAAACTTAAGCTAAAACTTAGCTTCGTTCTTTTCAGCATTCCCAACTAAAGTTCAAACTTTCTTCTCTTTTCAGCATTCCCAACTGAACTTCAAACTGGTTGAATTCTTTTCAGCATTCCAAACTGAAAATCAAACTTAGCTTCGTTCTTTTCAGAGCTCCTATTTAAAGATCACACTTGCTGTTTTCTGTTCAGCATTCCCAGCTGAAGTTCAGTCTGGTTGAATTCTTTTCAGCATGTCAATCTTAAGTTCAAACTTAGCTTCCTTCTTTTCAGAATTTCGATTTAAAGATCAAACTCGCGTTTTTCTGATCAGTATTCCCAACTAACGTTCGGTGTGTTTGAATTCTTTCCAGCATTCCAAACGTAAGCTCAAACTTAGCTTCGTTCAGCAGTCTCAGCAAAAGAGCAACTGTTTCATTCCCGTGATCATTCCAAACTGGATTCACCCTATTTGCGTTCCCAACTAAAAGATCAAACTGGTTTCATTCCTTTGAACGTTCCCAGCTAAAGCTCTAGTAAAGTAGTGTAATTCCCGTGATCATTCCCAAGCCCAGATGCAGTAGGAAGCTGTTTTTTTTTCTTTTTTTCTGAGCATCTCCTCGCCGCTGTTGGACCGGCAGCAGCTCTGCCTGCAGCTACAGCCGCGCTGGAGCCTCTAACAGCTCTTGCCTCATTATGGCAATTATTTTACTGCAATTTAAGCCGAGCACAAAGTCCCGCTTTGAAAAGCCGTCTAGAGGTTGTAATTCCTCTTTATTAGTGTCTCCGCTCTGTTATTGAACCCCCCCCCCTCACCCCATACCCGACCCATTTAACCACAGGCTGCTCTGCTCCCCGGCCTGCTGAGGAATGTCAGTGTGGAATGACAGTGAGGCTTAAAGCTCAAAGCTCTCTCAGTGTCAGCGTGGCAGGCCTTCAGCAGAGGGGGGTAAATGGGACTCCAGAAGAATCACTGGGGGTAAATATCAAGCCATGACCCCAGAGCTGTCATTGCCATGCAACAGTTTTTGGAGAGCAACAGCAGAAATTTGCTGCGGTGGCAGCCAGTGGATGACTAAACACGCTAAACACGCGCGCTGAAAAAAGGCGCTCTGAATTTTCAATGTAAATACATCAAACGGAACGCATGTGAATTTAATATCATGTCAGCACAACTTCTGCCATCTGAAAGGCAGCGACTGAGCTGAAATAGCATTTGAACCAAATATTTTCAAAGCTCCATTAGCTCGTGAAAGTACTGAAGTCCAGAGATGCCAAGAGGTAGTTGTAATTTCTGCACTGTTATCTTGAGATCATGAATTAATTGTGATGCCATGGCAACAAAGTTTCTTTTTCTTGTAATGTCAAGATAACAAAAGGTGTTTCACAACCTATATTTCTTTCTGGAGATCACAACCTATTTTTTCTTGAGCCATCTATTGCTTCCTCAAGATCACTACCAATTTTTTGTAAAGGTTGTTTTTATGAGATCACCATTTATCTTGAGATCACAAGACAAATAACTTGTGATCTCTAGAAAACAACCTTTTCTTGTGATGTCAAGATCATTCTTTTCTCAAGATCACCTATTTTTCTTGTGTTTCCAAGATAAAAGTTGTTTTATCGAGATCACAACCTATTTTTCTTGTGATGTCAAAATAACAAATGTTATTTTTATGACATCACAATTTATCTTAAGACAAATAGCTTGCAATCCCAAGTGAACAACATTTAACTTGAGATCACAAGTCAAATAAGTTGTGACCTCAAGCTTACAGTCCAGAACTCACTGGACTTCCGTAAGAAAGCCTTATTATGACGTTACCACTCCATGATGCAGCTGTGTTGTGATGTAATGCAGAACACTTTCCACTGTAAAAAATATTTAGCCAACTTTGCTCTGATCCTCTACTGTAGTTCAGGACTTGGCAACTTGTTTGTTTTGGCTCTAACTGTTGGAGTTTAAATCAGATTACTGACTTTATTAAGAAAAAAAAACTGCAATTTTTTTTTAAACAGTGAGTGACTTTGAAGGGTTTATTTTCATATGGTCAACAAGCAGTCTGGCCCTACTTTAACAAGACTCACATTATAGCCCATAAAGCAGAGATCAAAGAGTGCAGCCTCTATTAACTGAACTTCAGACTCTTTCCTGCAGAGTTTGGTTTATATTTGGTTATATTTTGTTTAAGGTTATAGGCTGTTTATTTAATTTAACTTCTGAATGCACTTTAATAATACGCCCATTCAAGCCTTACACAGTATAAGTATGTGTAGCAGAATATACTAAATGGTGCTGATAATAACTGTACTGTAGTAATCAGAGATTTTTTTTTTTTTATGTCCTATTAGGTCTTTCTGTAGCTCAGCTTAAGTCTTAAATCACAGCCTTGCTGTTTTGGAGAGCCTTTTAAAGGGGAATTCCACCGATTCCTCAAAATCTCAGCATTATTCAATCACTGACATTGAAACAAAGTCAGAGTGTTCTGATGTGAAATGGCTAATTGGTGGCATACTTACTATGAAAAATGGCCAGTATTCTTAAATTATATAAACATAATGCTGACAAAGATAAAGTAATTTTTGTATATACATGTCCTGCATGTACCTTTCTAAGAATATATTTAAAAAATGAATAATGTTCATACCAAGAGCTTATAGCAATGCTATGTAAAACAATGTTTAAGACTTCAAGAAATACATATGCTCCCATTTTGCAGAACAACTTTGTGAGGGAGCTTTTTATAGAGTGCATTTCAGTCACCACTCTGAATTAGTTTACATCTTAATGATTATTAAACTTTGGTCATAATTTAAATAAAAAAAAAAAAAAAAATAAAAAAAAAAGACAGAATTCCTCTTTAAAAACCCCATAGCTCACATTTATGCTGAAGTAAAAAGAACAAGTACTACACGTCATGGAAAAAAATGAATAAACAATTTATTGTTAATTTATTCAACAAATATATTCATAATATAAATGGTATTATTTTCAAATATACAATATTTTACAGTACAGAATATCCCTTTCGAAGGGAACCAATTGGAAAAAACAGTCAGCGCTGTTTATTTTAATATGTCTATGGTCTTCAGCTTCATCTTCTCAATAACTAGGGTAGTTTTGTTTTACTTATGAACGCATTGCTATGAATGCATATAAATAGAAGGGCGTGGGGTTTCTAAGATGGAGTGCAGGTCAGTCCTCTCTGTAATGGGGCACAGAACCCAACTTACCTTTGGGTTTGTGTGTTTGTACACGTGTGTTTGGAGTCACGTATGGCACACTGACACGCGCGGTGATATGTGGCAATAAGGAAAGTGTTTTTGGCTCGTGTTCGTGGCATATGAGTTTGTCCTTGTAGGATGTCCATCCAAACAGCACGCTGGCATGCTTCTGTTTCACCTTCAGTTGCTGTTGGGTTCCCACGGCAGGCTGGAGGAACAAGTTTTTGGCGAATGCCCTAAGCTAAGTGGCATTGGTCTCACGCCAAGTGATACATGCTGTATCCTACATGTGCTGCATACAG
The DNA here is from genome assembly GCF_015220715.1 of Pygocentrus nattereri. NCBI lineage: Eukaryota > Metazoa > Chordata > Actinopteri > Characiformes > Serrasalmidae > Pygocentrus > Pygocentrus nattereri. The sequence continues at coordinate 29,367,679 of NC_051224.1, forward strand.
TCCTGCAGGTGACACGGGCATGGCATGCCTCTGGAACGGGTGTGCGCCCCCGTAGGACGCAGGCATGTGTGTGCCCAGTGGAAAGGAAATACCGAAGGCCGGAGGCAGCATGGGCTTGGCAGCCATCTTCAGCTTCTCCAGCTCAGCCTCCTGCAGCCGCTTGGCCTTAGCGCGCCGGTTCTGGAACCAGATCTTCACCTGTGTCTCCGTCAGGTTGAGCGAGCTCGAGAACTCTGCACGTTCCGCAATGGACAGGTACTGCTTCTGGCGAAACTTGCGCTCCAGTGCCAGTAGCTGGGACGTGGTGAATGGTGTGCGAGGCTTCCGGTTGGTTTTGTGCTTCCGCAGAGGGCACGCTGGAGGACTGAGGCGCCCTGAAGAAAGAGCGGGACATGAAGAAAGTCAGTTTGTGCTTTAGTTCTGTGTATTTACATTAAGGGATGCACTGAATTGGCTTGATTCAAATGTTTGTCACATAGTTGCAAAAAAAAAAAAAATCCATTAAGATTGATAGTTAATTCAATTTTGCCAATAACTTCATTCTTGCAGATATTTGCATCAAGGCAGTTTCTTATCCAGTAGTTTTTCTTGCACAAATTCATGTTTTCCATCATTACTAATGACCTCAAATGGGTCAATTAGGTACACTGAAAAAAAACAGGAGGTTTGGATTTAGATATCTCCAATGTATCAAATGGTTGGACATAAATAAGATTCATACGGTCTAAAATCCTTGCTAAAACAAGTAAGATGAAAGAGAGCAACAGTGTTCACATAACATTTTATTACTGTGCAACCTACTAATAAATCTGAATCAGGTAAACTCAACAAGGTGTGGGCAATATGACAATGTACGAGTGGTGAAAGTACATCAGATAACAGCTGAGCATATCATGGATATCGCTAGACACACTGGCCAACTGCACAATGAAGTACAAAGACAATCTAATTAGGCCTGTTTAACTGGATTTAGTGCAGTGCAGTATGGGAATCACTGTATACAAATCACTATGCTCCTAGCCTTTGATAGTATTTTTAAATATGGCACTGCTGTTGCATTCTGTCGGTACCAACTTACCAAATTACATACCCATCATCATATACACATATAATTACATATCATCATAAATATCATGCATCATCCTGACACTGTATTTGTTGCCATATCACCCAACCCGAATTCAAAACATAATTTTTTTAATGTATATTGAAAAAGGATTATATAAACCAATGCAGATGGACAGGACAGAAACTGGATAAGACTGGACTGCATAAAGACTTGTATTTATCCACACACACACACACACCTGCACACAAAATAACTCGTACCGAAAAATTTCAGCATAATTTAATGATTGATATGTAAAAGTTGTTCAAATTATCAAACTTTTTTTTTTTTATGTGAAAAGCTGCACTGTAGGTAAACCTCCAAAGATTTCTTTCCAATGGTGGTGAAAGGAACCACACATCAACAGAAATACAGCCATTTTATTGACAATTCAAAATGACCAGAAACAAACAAACAAACAAAAAAAAAAAAAAAAAAAAAAAAAAAAAAAAATCAGGCCAAAACTAATACAGAACAATATCTCAGGCTGAGACATTATAGTGAGGGAGCTTATAGTGGCATTGATGTCTTTGGATGTTTGGTTCCCATCACCAGCACTGCTGTAACTAAACCTGCACTGATAAGTTTCCCTACAGTGCACGATTTCCAATCAAACCACACTGAATTGTGAAAGAAACATGTTTTCAAGCCACAAATAAAAACAACACGTGAATCTAGTAAATGTAAACATCCACATTAAAAAGACAGCACATTACAAAGTAATGTGCTACTCCATGAAGCCAATTTAGGTTAACTTAAAGATTTGTTCCAATTATGCTGTAATATATTATGGCCTCACCACAGATTATAGCTATTCTAATTAATATATTGAATGCCTTCGTAATTAACACATCATTTTGAGTTTCAACCAGCAGATATACTTATATAAACATATACATAAACGCATACACAAACCTTTACATACAGAGCAAAACTTGTAGCAACACAATTTTCCTCTGTACAACCAGATGGAGATCTAAATGCTTCACTCAAGCCTCTGTAAAGTTTAGATTACACACTTAAAATTGGTTCCTCAAGGGTTCTTTAGTAAAAGCAATGCTTCTGTTTAGACCCATGAGTTCTACACAGAAACGTTTCACACTCAAATGGTTCTTTGCATGGTTAATGGTTAATGTTCTGCAGCACCAAATACGGTTCTGCTATTATGACGTTGTTAAGCTTGAAACAATACAAGAACTCTTTTTGGAGCTATATAGAGCCGTTTTCAAAAGGGCCATACATAGAACCATTTCACCATGGAAAGAATAATTTAAGCATGAAATTGTTCTATACAGAGCTTATGGTTCTAAACAGAACCAATGCCTTTACTAAAGAAACCTTGAAGAACCATCTTTTTAAAGTGTGAAGCAGCTGGAACTTACTAGGAGATGTTGGGGAGAAGCGAGCGCTCTGCACCCAGGAGCTCCGTTCGGGACTCTCCGCCTTCACCACTTCCATAATCCCTCCAACCGAGAACGAGGAGCCGACGGCTAGCGGAGAAACCACGGCGTCCATACCGGGGCTCCCGGAGGTGCCAGCGGCTGAGCGGTCCGGTCGGCTGGGTGTCCGGTCCGCCATGAGCGCCTCCACGCTGAATGGGAGCGGCGGCGCCGCCCTGGGCTTCATCTCAGCCTCACTTTTCACACCAACGCAGCCGGACGACATGGAGACACTGGGGGCCATGCAGAACCGAACCGCTAGAGCCTTCCTGGGGTTTTTCTCTTTTTTATTTCTGGAACTTTCCTAAAGAGGTTCAACTCTACGCCCAACACATCCGCACGGATTTGGTTAGCGAAGTAGCCGCGCGCGTTAATAAGGCCAAGATAAAGACCTAAACAGTCCAATCAGCGAGTGGGGAAGGAGGGGCTAAAGGCCTCCACGGACCTATGTGCAAATGCGCAGGAGGAGCTAAAGCTCATTACTGTCCAATCAGCGCACAGGTGTAATAAAAATAATAATAACGACTAGCATCTGCCTAAAAAATATACGCAACAATTTATTGTACTTTTTTTAAAGCAGTAACATGTAGGCGGTGCTAAAGACTAACACAGTCAGATATAAGCCCAAAGTAGAAAAGAAAGGAACGCATCCTAATCAGCAAACAGGTGGGAGGAGCTAGCCACGGCTGCAGTTTCTTAGAAACAGCCCCAGTTTTGGATGATTGAAAGGCACAAGATCAGCACAGACCAATCAAGTGCACAGAAGGAAGGAGCCGATAAAGACCAACGCAGCCTGATCTAAGCACAAGTAGGCGTGGCTAAGAAGCAACCCCAGTCCAATCTGCGCTGAAGTGGGTGGGGCTTAGAGTTTCTCAGGCAAAGTTGGCATTCGACACGCCGGTGTTATTTACTTTCTGGAAGAGAGTAAACAAGTAAGTAAACACGTAAGCTGTAGTTTTGAGCTCTATATAAACCAGCAGTACTTGGAGACAGTCATAATGAGCTTGGCGACAGAGCTCTTGCTGTAACGTGCAACGAGAAAAATGATGACAGGCCAATGAGGAAATGAACTATTTAATAAACGATGTATTTGCTTAGCATGTTGTCATAAAATATATCTGAGTAGAATCTGCTGCGCTTAAACTAAAAGGATTTTTGTTTGGTTGAATGTCTCAAGCTGTTGTTGGGGAAAGTTTTATTGATAGCTGCAGGGCGGCAGATCATTATGAATCACACACACACACACACACACACACGCAGTCCGTTAGCAGTAATGACCGAGCCCGGAGGAGGATCAGCGGGTTTTTCCCTTTGACTGGACCCATTAAAGGAAAAATTATGGGAAATAGAGACTGGAGGGGCGGGGGATGGGGGGTGGGGGTTTAACTGCCTCTGCTGCTCCCGGACACACAGCCTCAAGATTTAAGAGCAACCATCAGTATCTTAATAGAAACATGCTCACGCGAGGGAAATGATTTCTGTTTTCATGAAGGTTAAATTAAATTTTATGGAGGCTGATTCAGGCTCTAATGGCAGCGCTGGCTAGCCACTGAACACTCCTTTATTAAAGCTAATCCCTCGAACGTGGGATATTAACCTTTTTTGCTTCAAAACTCTAAACTGAATTCATAGTTCACTTCAAGTTGGACAGCGGCTCTGGAAAGTGCCTGTCCAGCTAATTGCTAAGTGGCCTATAAACAATCTGTGCCGATTAGCCTGGCTAGGTTTAGCTAACTCTAGCAGGCAGGTTCACGTTGTCTTCAGGCGCCAGCAGCGGGAAGATCAAGAGCCTCCACTTTACAGAGAGTCTAGCCCTGCCCTAGCCTCAGGACACGAGCCTATCCTACCCCAGCTCTCTTAGCCTAGCACCACATTAGCCACATTCAGTCTTAAAAATATGGTTTTTCAAGGTTTTTAGTAAACAGAATGGTTCTGTTTAGAACACTGAATTCTATGTAGATCCATTTCGTGCCTAAATGGCATTTTCATGGTGAAATGGTGCAGACTGATGGTGGATGTGTTGTTTATGGTTCTATATAGAACATTTTTGAAAATCATTCTAGGTAGCACTGAAAATGGTTCTGCTTTTGGTCTGCTTTATGGTTTTACATAGAACTATGTTCAAAAAGGTTCTATATAGGCCCATTAAAACACATTCTCCATCTTTGTAGCACCAAAAAGGGTTCTGTTATTTTGACGTCAAGCTTGTAACAGTAGAGCAACTGTGTTGGCTTTATGCAGAATCATTTTCAAATAGGTTCTGTAAAGAACCATTTACAACATATTCTTCATCTATATAGCATCAAAAGGGTTCTGCTATTGTTTTGATCTCAAGCTTGTAGCAGTAGAAGAAACCTTTTTGGATCTGTATAGAACCATTTTCAAAAAGGTTCTCTTGAGAAGCATTTGCAACACATCTCCCTCTACATAACACCAAAATGGGTTCTGCTATTGTTATGATATCAGGCCTGTAACAGTAGAAGAGCCCTTTTTGGTGCTTTATAGATGCATTTTCTAAAAGGTTCTAGATAGAACCATGTACAACACATTCTCTGCCAATCTAAAGAACCATTTCACCAAACAAAGAACCATTTAAACATAAAGAAAAAGATGGTTCTTCAAGGGTTCTTTAGTCAAGACAATGTTTCAGTAAAGAATCATGAACAACAATATAAGACCATTTCATGATGCAGAGAACCCTTTAAGCATGCAAGTAGTACATAGTGTTCATAGAATATAGAATCATTGTCTTTACTTAAGAACCCTTAAAGAACCATCTTTTTAAACGTGATAGCTGTAGCTGTAGAGTTGTAGGAACTACGGGGTTAAACCTTATGAAACAGCAATGTTGCTGTAAGGGGTTTCTAATTCTGGAACCTGCTATTTTCAGCACATTATTACATTCTAGTCTATTATTTGTGTTTGATTGCGAGGTGCCGCTGCAGACTAGCATGATCTGCTGTTGTATATGTGAGGCTGTGGGCTGAATTCCTGGCATTTCTTAGTTAAATCTCAGACTATTGACTCCAGCGCAGGCTGCAATGCTCTTTTGGTAAACACTAATTGGTTGTAACTGATAAAATTACACGCAAGCGGTAATTTAGCATTTCCTTAATTTCACATCCGGCACTTAAATAAATCTGCAGTTACGGTCGGAGACACTTGCAGCCCATTAGCTGAAATGAGTGGCGCTGCAAGTCGGTCGCATGCTTTGAAGTCTGCAGATCTCATGCTGCTGCAGGGATGTTTGAAGTCCAGTTTTCCCCCGCGTGCTCTTATGTATACACTCCAAAATGCACTCTCTTAAACGCACACTCTGACATGAACTCCCTTAAATGCATCCTCAAACAATCACTTTCCATCCTGCATTCCTCAGCAAAATTACAAGACTGCAACATGCACTCCCCAAAGTGCACTCCATCATTCATCAGTGAAGAGACACCCTCTGAGATGCAATCCTGAAAATGCACTCCCCAACATGCACCCTAAAAATGCACTCTCCAACATGCACTGCTCAACATTGTCAGTGTGCAGTCCATTAATAACTTTCTAGCATGCACTTTTCAAAATGCACTCTCTAAAGTGTAGTATCCAAAATGCACCATCAATGTGCATTCATAAATCACTCCTTAAACACGCACTCTCAAAGTGCACTCCCCAACATGCGCTCATAAAATGCACTCTCAATGTGAACTCCATCATTCACTCTTTAATGTGCACCTTTCAACATACACTCCGAAATGCACTCTCTGCAAAATGCACTCTTCAATACTTGTACTCAAAATGCACTCTCAAACTTGCACTCTCAAAGTGAGCTCCATCAATTGCTCTCTAACGCACTTTTCTAAATGCAGCCCCTATTGTGTGCACTCTAAAATGCCCCCCCACCCACCAATATGCACACTCAAAATACACCTTCACACTTGCACAATCAAACTGAGCTCCATCAATTGCTCTCTAATATGCACTTTTCTCAATGCATTCTCCAAAATGCACCCTCAAACACACACTCTCAAAATGATCTCCAACATTCACTCTCCAACATGCACCTCTCAAACGCACTCTCCAGAATGCACTCCTCAATATGCACACTGACAATGCACCCTCAAACATGCACTCTCAAAGTGAACTCCATCATTCAGTCTCTAACATACACTTTTCAAAAGGCAGTCCATTATGCATTCCTCAGTATGCACAATCAGAGGGCACCCTCAAACATGCACTCTCAAATTGACCTTTACCCATCACTCTCAGTCACTCCCCAAAATATACTCTCCAACATGCAGCCTCCAAGGATGCACTCCCCTTTATGCTTTCTTGATCATGCACTTATGCACTCCCCAAAATGCACCCCTTAAAATGGGATACATAAACAGCAAACATGCACACAGGAGATGCATATAGGGCGTCTGGCCGGACTGCTCTGAATTCCAGCTCTGCATGCGTGGAGGAGCAGCCTGTACAGGGCGAGTTTGGGTTTGTTTGCTTTGGGAGCAGTAGCAGCGCGTTTAGTTTGCGCGGGGAAACAATACCGAGGCCAATTAGCATCCCAAACACTACGAGTTTATAAGGTGGAAAAGACGATTACCATAGCGTTTTATTTTAATCTCAAAGCGACAAATGAGGGCTGAACTGCGGACACAAAAAGCACTTGGAGCTTTGTTTAACTTTATAAACTCCACCTTTGATTGGGAGACAGCAGGCTGGGACGCGGGACAAAGGCCCTTTGTCGTCCTCTCTCCCGGAGTTGTCTTAACCCTTTTCATGCAGAGTCC
>NC_051224.1:29380000-29422500 GCF_015220715.1 Pygocentrus nattereri
TTTAATTGTTCAAATTAGTAATCATTATTCAGTCTCTAAGATGATTGGAATTTTGATGTTCATATGTTTCTTTTATCTGTTCCTTGCATGCTTGTCAAGTTAATGTACCAGTTTTTTTTAACAGTTGAATGTATATTCTAACAAGTGCAATGTGCAGGCGAAAGATGTTCACCATAAAAGAGAAGCCATCATAAAAGCTCTTTGTCCGTACCTGAATGATGATGATGATGGATTTCTTATCAAGGAGTATATATATACACTATATATATATATACTATATATATATAGTATATATATGTATATATGGAACTTTTCACACTAGTTTCTACTTTGATTGCAAAGCAATGGACTTTTGAACAACGCTTAAGTCACATGAAGCAAGAATGGCTGTATTTGTCAACATCTCTTTTAAAATTCAGTGACCTTTCAATGATTTTCTATACAACATGTCAAGATGCTGGTCATGTTTCAGAACAATTTGTCTTAGAACAGCATGCAGTTAAATTTTAGAATCTTTTTTGCTGACACTGTGCAAAGTAGCCTTTTGAACAATTTGACATTTTCACCCCAAACTTGTATAGTCTAATAAACAAAATAATGTTGTGCTAACTAAAGGCAGTTCTTTGACATGAAAGTTGTACTCTGTATGCACTATTTCTGGGGCATTATTTTGATAATTGATGACAATAGGATATTGTATAAAGTCATATAACAATAATGTGTTATTGTGCTGTTCTATTTGAAATATCTGCTGTTGTAACGTTGCACTTAAGGCTGGTGTTATCATTACATATTTACTGAATGTTACTTCATTGTTTCACAAATTCTGGGCCATTGCTTAAGACTTAATTAATTGTGATTAAAAGCACACACATTTAGGTGAATGTGTTTATACAACCTCAATTCCAGTGAAGTTGGGACATAATAAAATAGGCACAAATAAAAACAGAATACAATGATTTGCAAATCCTTTTCAACCTATATTCAATTGAATACACTACAAAGACAAGATATTTAATGTTCAAATGGATAAACTTTATTTTTTTTGCAAATATTCACTCATTTTGAATTTGATGCCTGCAACACATTCCAAAGAAGTTGGGACAGGGGCAACAAAAGACTGAGAAAGTTGAGGAGTGCTCAAAAAACACCTGCTTGGAACATTCCACAGCTGAACAGGTTCATTGAAACAAGTGAGTGTCATGATTGCGTATAAAGTGAGCATCACTGAAAGGCTCAGTCGTTGACAAGCAAGGATGGGGTGAGGTTCACCACTTTGTGAACAGCTGCGTGAGCAAATAGTCCACCAGTTTCTAAATGTGCAATTGCGAGGAATTTAGGGATTTCATCATCTACAGTCCATAATATCATCAAAAGATTCAGAGAATCTGGAGAAATCTCTGCAAGTAAGTGGCAAGGCAGAAAACCAACACTGAATGCCCATGACCTTCGATCCCTCAGGTGGCACTGCATTAAAAACTGATATCATTCTGTAACGGATATTACCACATGGGCTCAGGAACACTTCAAAACCATTGGCAGTAAACACAGTTCGTCACTCCATCTATAAATGCAAGTTAAAACTCTGCCATGCAAAGGTACAGACAGGTTTTGGAGCAACATATGCTGCCATCCAAGCAACGCCTTTTTCAGGGACGTCCCTGCTTATTTCAGCAAGACAATGTCAAGCCACATTCTGCACGTGTTACAACAACGTGGCTGTGTAGTTGGAGATCCAACTGAAGTTGTACATCAAGTAAGAATGGAGAAGAATTCCACCTACAAAGCTTCAACAATTGGTGTCCTCAGTTCCCAAACGCTTACTGAGTGTTGTTAAAAGGAAAGGTGATGTAACACAGTGGTAAATATGCCCCTGTCCCAACTTCTTTGGAATGTGTTGCAGGCATCAAATTCAAAATGAGTGAATATTTGCAAAAAACAATAAAGTTTATCCGTTTGAACATTAAAAATCATCGTATTCTGTTTTTATTTATATTTTACACAACGTTCCGACTTCATTGGAATTTGGGTTATAATTGCAGTGTTCTGTTTGAAGCTTATGTATGTAAAGTTGCTTGCCTGCAAGACAAGCAAAAATGTATTGATACCTGTGCACTTTTAGAGTATTAAGTATTTAGAGAATATTTCTATTTTTCACTACTCTGCTTTATTTTGTCTACAGTCTTGTTTTATTACTTAATATTCAATGTTTTTCTACAGTGGAAAAGCAAATGTGTATTTTAGTTGACCCTAATATGCATGTGCATTTGATGTGCCTTAATAAAGTCACTGTAATTTTTTCATTGTCATGATAGACATTGTCTTGACCATGAGTTTAAACAGATGGAATATTAATAAGTGTTGTTGAAGTTTAATTTGTGAAAATTAACATTTAAAATGGTACATTAATAAATGCTCTGTGATATAACTAAGCTGCTGTATCTAATAAATAATGAGTAACTATTTGGAAATACATCAGAATTTAGTAGTTTTACTAAAAGGTTTTTTAACAATCTACCTAATTTAATGAAATAGCATGAACATGATTAAATAGTAGTTAAAATTACACTTCAAGGAAATTTTACAAAATATAATTAAGCTGACAAAACTTAAGCAATGTCATCAGAAAGGCATAACATTTCAGTTGTTTTAGCTAAAAAAAGTTGTCCATAACAATCTATATAATTTGCTTAAGTAGAAAGAACATGATTGATTTTAGTTACAATTACACAAATTGAAGTAAATCCTGCAAAATATAGTTAAGTTGACATTGTTTACAGGTAATATCTCTGAATGTAGATAATTTAATTTCATACAACCCTTTGACAAAAATAAATAAATAAAAATGAAGTATTCAAAGAGTCATTTTTTGAGTGTAGGCTCACGGGGTGTTGTGATGCACCCAGTGCTGCAGTTTAGTAGCCAGACACAAGTTGTATGCTTACATGCTGTCTGCCTAGCTCTTGTGGTGAAATGGGAATCAGCATTTTTGAACAAGTCTTGCCTTGCCAGTACACAATGTCTTCTCCATCACCAAGATTTCTGCCAGGCCCCTTCTAATCCGGATGCCTTATTGCTCCAGTCTAACATGCATAGGTTAGGTTACTGCAACTACTGCTGGTTCTAGCCTTCCTGGGGCCATGCTAACACTCCAAGGATATAGACTTTCTGAAATAGATCTCCGTTAGTCTGGCCACTTTTGTTGAATTTACCTAATGTTTATGATGACAACCATCCATCACAATAAAACATTTAGTTTGTTAATCCACAACTTCTTTTTGTCAATTTCTTTGCCAACCATTCAACAAATGTTTCTTAGCTAGCTAGTAGTGTTGCAGTACTTTAGTTCAGTCTTGGTCTGGAAAAACCATCATTTGTACTCAGTCTTGTTTTGGTCTCAGGGTAAAGTGGACTAAGGAAACTGTTCTTGAGACCAGCAGAGTGCAATACTCCATCTGAGGTAACTGGAACTTTATTTTCTATCGTTTTCTGAATTTTAACAACTTCAGCACATTCAAGAATAAAACAGTCCTTTTTCATGTTTAAATAACATATGTTTGCTCCAAGTCGAAGATGTAATTGATTCATACCACAATGGCTTAACTGGATGTTATTTGTTTGTTCACGTTCATTGGTTCCCCTGAGGGCAAACATGAATGTTATTACTGCTACATTTGTATTTAATGCTAAAAATGTATGTTGTTTGGTTTGTATTCAGTTGACATTAGGTGGTGATTTTGAATAAGTTGTAGAGGAGAAGGGAAAGAAAATAGCTCCACCTTCATTTGCTTTCAAACGTAGCAGTGCAGAGGTGAACAAAGACTATAATATGATAATAACTAATCATTTTATTGGATACATATTATTTAGCTTCATATTTTCACAATACATTATATAATATATTATTTTAGAATATATGTCATGTCTACATTCTGAAAAAATCCTAATTTCAGTCTCACTCCATTTACGTGTCTTGAGTATCATCAGGATTATATCTGAATAAAGGTCACATAAAAAGGTGCAAATGCACTGAAGAAGCATTTAAAACAGATACAAATCTGATTGCTTAAAGCACTTCAGCATTATAGAAGTATAGAATTTATCCATCACATTCAACCTTTCCTAGCATAACCACATCTCCTCCCCATGCAGTATGTCAGTCATGGAGGTTGCACATGGTTGGGGACCAGACTAAAGGAAATGCTTAATAACAATATTGACAGATACTACTGTACTGTACTGTACTAACACAGTAGTAGATGCAAATGCAGAGGCTGAACAATTGGTAATTGTTTGCCATATAACAAGCACATTTGCATATTCCGTCCCACACAGCAGTTGGATTTCAGTCTGACTAACTAAAGATACATTTGACCAATAAGTGTAAATCTTTTCAGAACACAATCCAAATACTAGTCACATGAAGTGACCAGGTGTAAACAGGATCTACAAGTCTTCTACAGACTCTATAAGTCCAGGTCTTCAGCTTGACTTGAACTTGCTTCTAATGGTCTTGAATACGACAAGCTATCAAATGAATTAACAGTAGCAAAAATAATCATTTTGAAATTGCCCAATACCTTTCATCTAATAATAATGTTGAAGGAAAATAGCATCCCTGAGAGGCTTTCATAAGTAAAGATAAGGGGGGGTTCACCACTCTGTGAAAGACTGCATGGGCTAATTTGTACAACAATTCAGGAATAATGTTTCTCAACTTAAAATAGCAAAGCATTTGGGAATTTTATCATATTTGGTACATAATATCATTAAAAAATTCAGAAAATCTGGAGAAATCTCTGTATGCATGGGACAAGACCAAAAACCAATATTTAATTGTGTCACGATTGGCCCCTCCCAGTCCTCTCCGTGTGTTCCTGTTGTGTTTTGGTCTAGTCCATGTGTTTTCTTAGTTTTGGTTTAGTCCAGCCCCCTTGTTTAGTCACCCCGCCCCTGATTGTTCCCACCTGTTTCTGTCTGTCCCTCATTTACCCTCATGTATTTAAGCCCTGTGTTTTCCCCTGTGTGGTTGCAGGTCTTTGTTTGGATGTATGCTTGATGCATGTATGCTTGTTGGATGTACTGTTTGTTCTGTTGGAACTGTCAGTCTGTTTTGCAGTTTCATTATGTCTGACTCTCGTGCTCTTCGTGTTGGATATATGAACCTGGACTGTCATGACCATGACCCTGGATTTGCCCTCAATAAAAGTTGCTTATCTCAGCGTATGTGTCCGCCTCCTTGCTCCCCGGCGGTACAAATGGTCATGATCTTCAAGCCGTCAAGCAGCATTGCATTAAAATCAGACACAATTCTGTAGTGGAAATCACTGCATGGGCTCAGAAACACTTCCAAAAATTTCGTTTGTGACCACAGTTTGTGGCTGCAATCAGAAATGCAAGTTGAAACCAAGCAAAAATCATGTATAAACAGGATCCAGAAACACTGTCGTCTTATTTGGGCCCAAGCTCATTTAAGATGGACTGAGGTGAAATGGAAAGTGTGCAGTGGTCTGACAAATCAAAATTTGAAATTCCTTTTGGAAATAATAGACATTGCATCCTCTTGGCTAAAGATCACTTAACATGTTTTATGCTCACAGTATCTGTGATGGTATAGAGGATGCACATCTGTGAAGGCACCATTAATGCTGACAAATACATACAGGTTTTGGCAACATATTCTGCCTTCTAGGCAATGTCTTTTTCAGGGAAGGCTTTGCTTAATTTGGCAAGACAATGTCAAATCACATTCTGAATAACGCTACTGTTGGACCGAAACCTCCTATCTCCATTTTTATCATTTTTCAGTTCACCTGCAGAAAAAATGAACATTATCTCTTGCAGTGAAAAAATAGTTTCATTACAAAATTAGAATTTCGCTAGCATGCTTGTGTTAATTGTATTATTAGTGGTGTTAATTATATTATTAGTAAATCAAACCACTGTATGATAGTGACTAAAGTCACAAAACACAAACAATTGTGAATTTCTAGCTATTAATACAACAAAATCTCTGGCATTGATAACATCCCTGAAGAAATATAAAATTTAAGAAAAGTTAAGTTTCAAGTTGGAGTCAATTCTTGAGTCTTTAGTCAAGAGATTTAGTTTTGTCTTGTTATTATCTGCCAATCTGTCAGGTTTGACACAGTTTTAATAATAATGGGCCTTTAATTATAGATAAACCTTCAGTACGGAAATGTTGCATGCAGTAAATGCAACAAAAGGGGCAAAACAAGAGGAAACAGTTAATTAATCTTTAGGTTGTATAGCAGGTAGTTTCAAGTTTTCAAATTATCGTCCAGTAAATATTAACCCATAAGTCAAACAACAATTACTAAATGATGGGCAGTTCAAGGAGAGCACAGTGGAGGTGATTAAGGTAGTGGTGCTTAGCAACCTAATAAGTTAACATACCACAGAAGAGGCTAGATTGTGTCTTTATGTCCAACACCAATCACTCTACTTCACTTTCTCAGGCTTAAATCTCTAAAGTTGTGGATATTGAACTTGTGCTATGGTATATTAAGCTGTTTTAGTCAGCATCCTCAGCTAATGCTAGCCTCTGGTGCTAACCAGCATAGACCAGCATTGCTCGTCACTAGCTAAAGCAGTGTTATGTTGTGTTCACAGTCCAGACATCTCAAATATAAAGATAGCTACGTCAGTGTTCCCTCATTAGCTATAGGTTTCCAGTCTGAAGATCATGCTGATATTCTCATTAGGACAGTCTTGTATATTGGACTGGGATAAGGTCAAGCTCATTTGTGATGCATACATAGGTGACAACCCATACAATTTACCTGTATAAAAGGCTGTTTTGTCACAATTTTATATTGTAGACATATGGCTGTGATACAAGAAATATTGTCTAATACAGGTTCCCCATAAACTCTAGATGATTATTCTGATCTGCTCAGATAGACGTTTTTGAGTTATTAGACTAATAAGTCATCTGATCGAGCTCTGAGTGGTTGGATAGTAGCTTATATATTGATTTATGTGAAGTTCTTTGTCTGTACACACTGTACACAGATAAAACAGCCTTGTAGCTGTTAAAGTGTCTAATATGGTGCAACAATATATTCTGGTTCAGTATGAAGTATTTAGTATAACAACCAAAAGAATATATTACAGTAAAGAAATCCCAAACTGGTTAAATTGTTAGTGTTTCTAATGATTTTAAACTTAAAAATGTTCTATACAAGTATAAGTGAATGTATGCAAAACTAAGCTGCTGTATAGATCCCCACTAATCGCTCAGAAAGCCTTTGATTTAAATGGAGAAAGTGTTTTGATAACACTTGACATATATACCACTCTGTATAATATTAATAAGCCATTCAAGAGTTCATCATTAAACAATATGTTTTGAGTGCAAGGAGTTCTTAGGCTATGCTTACAATCAGTATTTTATAGTATAAATACATCTAATAGATCAAATTTGAAACTGGTGTTTAAGGCTCTGTTGATTCAGTCTCAGAGTACAAGTGTGTGTGAACGTGCGTAAGAGTGTGTGTGATTCTGATGTGGTCTGTGAGTGTAAGCTCATCATGTTTATGAGCTGTGAGGTCTCTGTCCCTTTATGAGTGTGAGAATGTGCTGATCAGAGTAGGAGCTGCTATCAGTGCTGCAGCACATGGGGCCTGTGCCTCTTTGTCTCTCTTTGGGACAGGTCGTGCTGCCTCAGCCACTGACGGATCACCACCCTGCCCGCCCCTCACACTCCACACAGTCATAATCAACTCCTCATTAGATGGCTCTTTATTGTTTAATTTGCGCACTGCGTAATCAAATTGGGCAGATTAATCGCTACAGGATTTAAGGGGAGAAGCAGTAACCCGCTTCATTTTCCCGCCTGCATTTTTCTCTTGATAAGTTTCCCTTCAGTTCCCTTGCAGGACCCCATAAAATGCTCTCCCCCACTACCACAATTCCCAGAGCAAGGCCATTCTGTGGGCAGATGGATGGTGTAGGATTGGGGCTGCTGATTAAAACGCTCCCACAGCCATAGATTTCCATTACGACCTAATTGTGAAAGTCATCTGGACAAATTCTTATTGTTATTTATGTGCCTGGCATTTCAATTACGAGGGTGTTTCGGTGTGTATGGGGCTTGCGTGAGTCTATGTTTGTATATACAGTATGTGTGTGTGTTTCTATATCCTAGTTGGAATAAAATCCTAAATGACAAAACTATATATATATATATATATATATATATATATATATATATATATATATATATATATATAGTTTTGTCATTTAGGATTGTATATATTATATATATAATATTTATATATATATATATATATATATATATATATATATATATATATATATATATATATATATATATATATAGGTACTCACATACACAGCACATTTGAAATATATATATGACCCCAGGTCCTGGCATTGTATAAAAACAAAAGTATGTATGTGTGTGTAAAGGAGGTGGTGTATTTATGGGCTGTTGTTTGGTTTAGACCCACATTAGTCGAATGTACCACTGAAACATTGATGGTTATGGAAATATAAAGCAGGGCAGCTATCCATCAGCTCCCACATTGTAATAGATGTGAGTAAGAGAAACAAGTCTGTCTCTTTAGGGTCATGGTAAGGGTCACTGTCAGGGTCAGGGTCCAGCTTTTGTCTTTAAGAATCAGAGGCCAGCGGCTCTCAGGAGTCTGCTCTTGCGGAACGGTGGGAAACGGTAATTTGTCAGAGCGTTTTTATGGCTCTTGCTAAAGTGAGGACTGAAACTCTAGAAACTTTTAACACATAATAAAAAAATCATGAAACGGACTAAGTGCCTCCCACTGCCGCTTCTGCTAAAACGCTTACAAACATTTACTGCACCCCAGCAGCAGTAAGTGAAACCAGAGACTCTCTCTCTCTCTGATCCTCACACTGACTATTCTGGTATATGAGTTCAAAAGTAAAGAGAGAAAATGATTAAGCTTGCACCTTAACATGATGTTATGATGTCATGATGTCATCACATTGAGGCCCACCCTACCTAATTATTTTCTTTTTTTCCCCTTTCATTTTTTAAATGTTTTTTTTTTATTTTAATTTTTCTCTTTTCCGTTTGTACTCTGTAGGTCTCCAGTCCTTACACTCTAAGTTACTTACCTCTAAGATCTGACTGTCATCCCATGTCAGCCTATAATGCCCATGGTGCTCATAGTTTTAAAAGTGTCAAGGACAGTTTTATTTCCATTGATGGTAATAATGTGCATCATTGAGCATTTTTAGGAGAGCCTACACAAATCCTTCAGTTTTGGCCATGCATGTGAACTGCTAATTTCACCCCTTTGTAAGTTAGCACTCTTGCATAGGAATGTTTTTAGACCATTGTAGATCAAACATGGATATATGAAGCATGTTAAAGACACTCCATATGTTTTATCTGAAGGTTGTATCATACATTAAAATAGATTTGACCTTGTATTTTGCATCTTTCCAGCAACACTTTCAGTAAGGAGCCCTGGCATAGAGCTGCCTCTGCTTTGTTTTCCTTCTAACAACTAAAAGCTATGACTTTTATTCACTCTCCCTTATGAATCTCAAACTTCCAGAAAGCTCAGAGTGACATTTTGTCTTATAAAATTGGTCCCACCCTTTGGAAATGGAAACATATTTGGTCTATTCCACTGGCACTTTCTTATTATGGTAGTAGTTAATCTGATTTGTTAGGCCTTCGGTCCAGCCCCTGAGGTCTTAAGAGCTAGATTAGTTGTATGTACCTACATGCCTTGGACATAAAATTCACATTGGACTGTTTCCAGCTGGGCATTTCAAGATTTTAGACCCTTTTGTTTTCAACCAAATCGTAATCTCTTAAATGGCCAGGAACCACCAGGGGGTCCATAGTTTCACTACATGCATAACATAAGAACAACGAGCTAATTTGCAGTGTAGTCAACGTAGTTACTAAATAATAAGCATTAGCATGTAAATAACAGAAAGAATGATTTTAGTTCCCAGAAATCAGTACACCTTCTCTGAAGGCCTAGTAGGCCATGATGGGTCCCACACTGCTGCATATACATGGATATTATGTATGCTGTCACAATCAACATTTCCTATACTGATTCCCAAACACTATATAGGATAATTTTAAAGAAAACCAAATGAACTGATTGAAATGAGCAATTAATTTTTTTAATGTACCCATTGCTGTTCATTGTGAGATTGCAAGAATCCACTGGATAGTGCTCACTGTGTTTTTGGACATCACCACAACATGCCAACATTAAAATACTGCACTATATAGTGAATAGGTCATTATTTCAGACATAGCTGTAGACCAAACCACTGAATTTGCTATTGAAGAGTGACGTTCCACTCTGAGTGCCGCAGCTTATTCCGCCTCATTTCCATGGAGATGAAGCACTATGCTGGTGCTTTTAGAGAGAGAAGAAGTAGAACAATAGTGCAGGAGGGACACGAACATCTCTCACAGGTGTGGCGGATTGTACCAGCCAGCAGCTAAAGAATAGAAAGAGCACAGAAAGGGAAGGAAAAATGATCAAGTGGATAATAGAAGGATGAAAGGTAAAAATGACTGGACTGAACAGGTGAAAAGAGATGTGACAAAGCAGGAGAGAGAGGGAGAAAGAGTTAGATTAGCTTTGTCCAAATCAACTGTTGGGATTTTGCCTGCAGAATAGAAGAACTCAGCTCAGCTTTGTTGTTCGGAATGTATGAATTCTGTCCAGAACAGTAACTGATAGAACATGTTTCAGCATTAGACAATGGAGAATGTATTTATCAATCATGAAAAGAAATAAGAAACAATTGCTTTAATTGTTCTGTGATGGTTATTGTTTTGCTTCAGTCATTAAAACGTGATTCTGGATCAAACTCTGGCCAGAATAGGAGGATGACAACTTGAAATATTTCATATGACTGTAGACTAATGTCTAAAAGTTTGTGAAAGAAATTGCATCTAAAATGGCTTTTGGTGTCTGTTTTTGAAAATATATGCTGTATGTATGATGTATTTTGTTGTACTGAGTTATTGTTTTCTAAACCGCTTTTCCATCTGGGTTGCAGGGGTGGTGTTGGAGCCTATCCCAGCAGTCATTGGGTGGAAAGCAGGATACACCCTGTACAGGTTGTATACAAAATACACATTATTAACATGACAAGTGGCGTTAAAAAAGAAGAATATTATTCTATTTGTACGGCTACATAAGGCAGAACACCTATACTTACTGTTATGCTTAATTAAGAATAATCAGGTCAGATAGACTTCTTGACGGGTTGTTTGTGGTGTCTTATGGGCTGTGTAATCAATTCTGGTTCCAAATGACAAGACTGTCCAAAAAAAGTAAGAAACCACATTGTAAAATGTCACAAAGATGGGAAAGGGTACAAACACAGCTATACCAGTTTTTAGGAAGTATCCGAAGTGCCACACTATCAGAAAACCAAGGCTCAGTTGCCATCTTTGCCGATGACAAAATGCACCTTCCACTATTTAGACAATCTTGCATTAAAAACTGAAAAGCCAGTGCTTCCAGCTAAGCACAAGATTTATCTTCAAAAATCAGTCTCTCAGAGAGTGCCCAAACAGTGCACTGGACATTGCATGAAGTCAATTCTACAGAGAATGTCCAAGAAGAAAACCATTACAAACAAAATTCAAGTTTA
Source organism: Pygocentrus nattereri (assembly GCF_015220715.1). Lineage (NCBI taxonomy): Eukaryota > Metazoa > Chordata > Actinopteri > Characiformes > Serrasalmidae > Pygocentrus > Pygocentrus nattereri. Next base: position 29,391,665 of record NC_051224.1, read on the forward strand.
ATGTTGTTTACATGTTTGCCATGAAAGAAAAAAAAGTCTTTTCCGCACCTCATAGTGGTTCATGGCCGATGGTGGCATGAAGCTACACAAAAACTGGCATGGTGATAGCATTGCTGGTGAAAATGGATGATTATCAGAGGAAAGCTTTAGAACTACATAATGTTTATTTGGGATAGGCTAAAGTCAGTGAGATGCTCTGTATGTCTGGAATGTTTATATGTCCATGACTCCACAAAAAATCGACATCTGGTTTACTTCACCAGTGCAATTGATGGTAAAAATTGGGAAAGTTGAACTCTTGCCAGTCGTGACGGCAGAAGTTTTTCTTTGCGGCTCCCCTGAAAACAATAGAATATCCAGTTTGAGCATCAACCACCTACCACAAATATGTGCACTCAGCATAAGGATTGCCAAAGAACATGAAAGGAAGCCTGATGTGTCGCAGCACAGTGCCTGGTCAGATGAAACTAAGATTTACTTGGTTGAATCAGAGGGAATTCAGCATGTTTGGCATTGACCTGGCCAAAACTATCACAGTAAATGCATAGAGCCAACTGTAAAACATGGTGGAGGTAGTGTAAATATGTGGCTGCATTTAACATTTGTAGAACAGCTGACTTCTATACATTCATCAAATACTGAATGACAAGATGATTCACAGTCTCAAGGTGTTTTGCAGGAAAGGATTTTGTTAACATGACAATGACCTTAAACACACTACAAAAAGCATATAATAATTTTTTTTAAGAAGATCAAAATGAAAACCATCACGAAACCATCACCATCACAAAAAAATCTCTCCAGAGATTTGTGCTACTTTGACATTGTCTTTGCCAAAGAGCCTTGAACAACAAAGGTGAACATATAAATATTAGAAAATCAAACAAATGAAATCTATCTAGTGTAGAGTACACTGACTTTCGTTACAGTTCCTTTTAATGTTTGAACCTTGAGCCAGGCTCCCATGGTCAGAATCATCTCATTTAGTTCATAGAGTGTCATAACACAGATGAGACAGAGAAAGAGAGACAGAGAGACAGAGAGAGAGAGAGAGAGAGAGAGAGAGAGAGAGAATGAGAGCTCGATGGCTACAGGCTGTGCTCTCATTGCTTTGTGCTGATATGATTTTTATCAGATGCTGAAATGCTACATTACCAAGTGAGCAGTAAATTACGTCTAAAGCAATTATCCTCTCTCTTCTGCTCCAGGCTAGGGTGTGCGTGTGGGTGTGTATGAGTGTGTGTGTATCAGAGATACAGGGAAGGGCCTGCAGTTTGTCTTGATTGGTGGAGTCAGAGGCCATATGAAGAGTTGAGATAAGCGAGAGAGAGGGAAGTGTGTGTATGTGTGTAATGGGGTAAATTAGGGGTTTCCATTCCTTTCTGTCTCTTCTCATCCCCCCACCCTCTGTGGGCCTGTTTCTGTACATCATTTCTTACTCTATTACTACTATAGTACTGCTACTAGTGTATTATGTTATTACTAAACTAATACTACCATACTGCACTACTAATACATACTACAGCACTGCTCTTATTTCTCTGTTGAGTTTTGAATAGAACCAAAGGGGTTAAATTCTTGAAAAGGCCAGCAGAAATGTGACCAATCAGGCTTTGTTTTTATCCTTGGTTTCTATGCTGTTAAGCTAAGTGATCTCTTCTACTGGTTAGGACATCAAAAGCTAAAGAGAAATCCTGTTGTTAGATTAACTCTCAGCATAATTATGAAGTGACAGAGAAATCAACCAATCACGATTTGATGTGCAGTAGGTGAGAACAATGTTTCTTGAGGCCTTCTGGAAGTCCTAGATACATTATTGACTGTTTATGCGAACTTTCTTTAAGTAAAACTCAAAATACCTTTGAGAAACTTTAAATGTCTATGTAAGTTAGAATGACCAAAAATTGTGTTTTAACTGAGTTTTCATATGTATGGCCTCTATGACCATGTGTGTGTGAGTGAATAAATGAGACAGTAAAGGACATGTTTATCTTTAATGGGATAAACATGCTAGTTCTTCCAGTCTTTCTCTCTCATTGGCAGAAGCTCAAAGAGATTTCCTCCAGTCTGCTGGGTGTGTTAGTGTGTATCTGCGTCGGACAGAGATAAGGATTTCTCCAAGTTTATTTATAGAACTGATGTGTTTAGATTTATTGCTTCAGTCGTGATTAACCACGCATTCACACACACACACATACACACACACACACACACACACACACACACACACACACACACACACACACACACACACACACACAACAACAACAACAACAACAGCAAATCGGTATAACAGTTCAGTCCTGTGTTCTGTTTCATGTGGTCATTCCACACACACACACACACACACCCTAGTGTTTGTAAACTTCAGAGATGACAGCATCACACACATTTATTTGGCTTGTGCAGTGTAAGTGGATTTGGTATATGTGTGTGTGTGTGTGTGTGTGTGTGTGTGTGTGCATGTGTGTGTGTGTGCGGATTTGAGAAATGAGTTGATACATTTTAGCAGCTGTGCTGTTTGATGTGATGGTGTTTAGCAACTAGAGTTCCACTCAAGTATATTTACTCATGTCAAACACACACACACACACACACACACACACACACACACAAACACACACACACACACACACACACACACACTCACCCAAGCTGCATTGATGCTACAAAAAAATGTGAAATATACAGTATTTCACAAAAGTGAGTACAGCCCTCACATTTCTGCAAATATTTTATTATATCTCAAAACTATAGAAATGAAACTTGGATAAATTAAAGTAGTCAATTTACAGCTTGTGTAGCAGTACAGATTTACTGTCCTCTGAAAATAATTCAACACACAGCCATTAATGTCTGAATAGCTGGCAACCCAAGTGAGCACACCTCACAGTGAACATGTCCACATTGTGCTCAAAGTATCAATATTTTGTATAACCACCATTATTATCTAGCACTGCTTTAATCCTCTTGGGCATGGAATTCACCAGAGCTGCACAGATTGCTACTGGAATCCTCTTCCACTCCTCCATGATGACATCACGGAGCTGGTGGATGTTAAACACCTTGCGCTCCTCCTCCTTCCGCTTGACGATTTTTCACAGGTGCTCAATTGGGTTTAGGTCTGGAGACATATTTGGTCAGTCCAAGTATGTCTCCTTTACTTGTCATCTTGGAGGTGTGTTTGGGGTCATAATCGAGTTGGAAAACTGCCATGCGACGCAGTTTCTGAAGGGAAGGGATCATGCTCTGCTTCAGAATGTCACAGTACATGTTGGAGTTCATGTTTCCCTCAATCAACCTCAGCTCCCCAGTGCTGACAGCACTCATGCAGCTCCAGACCATGATTCTACCATGACCAAGCTTGACTGTACACAAGAGACAGTTGTCTTGGTGCTCCTCACCAGGGCACCACCAAACATGCTGCACACAATCTGAGCCAAACAAGTTTATCTTGGGCTTTTCAGACCACATGACATGCTTCCAGTAATCCATATTTTTAGACTGCTTGTCTTTAGCAAACTGTTTCTGGGCTTTTTTGTGTGTCAGGTTTCCTTCTGGGTTTCCTTCTGGGAACTTTATTCATTGCACGGCATATGGCCTGAGTACTGACAGGCTGACCTCCCACTTCTTCAACCTCTGCAATGCTAGCAGCACTCATGCATCTATTTTTTGAAGCCAACCTCTGGATATGACACTGAACATGTGGACTTCTCTGGAAAATCACCGTATGACCTTGGGCACCGTGCTATAGCCCAGTTTAGGGTGTTATCAGTCTTCTTATAGCCTAGGCCATCTTTGTGGAGAGCAACAATTCTATTTCATCCTCAGAGAGTTCTTTGCCATGAGGTGCCACGCTGAATATTCAGTGGCCAGTATGAGCGAATTGTACCCAAAACACCAAATTTAACAGTCCCGCTCCCCATTCACACCTGGAACCTTGTAACCCTAACGAGTCACATGACACCAGGGAGGGACAATGACACAATTGAGCACAATTTGTACATGTTCACTGTGAAGTGTGCTCACTTGGGTTGCCAGCTATTTAGACAGTAATGGCTGTGTGTTGTTATTTTCAGAGGATAGCAAATCTATACTGTTATACAAGCTGTACACTGACTACTTTAAGTTATATCCAAGTTTCATTTCTATAGTGTTGTCCCATGAAAAGATATAATAAAATATTTACTATAAATGCTGTATGTTCAGTAAATATAAAAATAATAAATAAAAAAAACCTAAAAAAAAATAATTCCAGTTCTAAATTCCAGGTGGCTGATTCTAATCTGGTGTGAAAATATTCAATATATACACTGCTCAAAAAAATAAAGGGCACACTCAAATAACACATCCTGAAACTGTATGAATGAAATATTCTCATTGAATACTTTGTTCTGTACAAAGTTGAATGTGCTGACAACAAAGTCACACAAAAATCACCAATGGAAATCAAATTTATTAACCAATGGAGGCCTGGATTTGGAGTCACACACAAAATTAAAGTGGAAAAACACAACAGGCTGATCCAACTTTGATGTAATGTCCTTAAAACAGGTCAAAATGAGGCTCAGTATTGTGTGTGGCCTCCACGTGCCTGTATGACCTCCCTACAATGCCTGGGCATGTTCCTGATGAGGTGGTGGATGGTCTCCTGAGGGATCTCCTCCCAGACCTGGACTAAAGCATCCGCCAACTCTTGGACAGTCTATGGTGCAATGTGACATTGGTGGATGGAGCGAGACATGTCCCAGATGCGTTCAATCGGATTCAGGTCTGGGGAACGGGCAGGCCAGTCCATAGCTTCAATGCCTTCATCTTGCAGGAACTGCTGACACACTCCAGCCACATGAGGTCTAGAATTGTCCTGCATTAGGAGGAGCCCAGGGCCAACCGCACCAGCATATGGTCTCACAAGGGGTCTGAGGATCTCATCTCAGTTCCTAATGGCAGTCAGGCTACCTCTGGTGAGCACATGGAGGGCTGTGCGGCCCTCCAAAGAAATGCCACCCCACACCATTACTGACCCACTGCCAAACCGGTCAAGCTGAAGGATGTTGCAGGCAGCAGATTGCTCTCCACGGCGTCTCCAGACTCTGTCACGTCTGTCACATGTACTCAGTGTGAACCTGCTTTCATCTGTGAAGAGCACAGGGCGCCAGTGGCGAATTTGCCAATCCTGGTGTATCCTCTGGCAAATGCCAAGTGTCCTGCACGGTGTTGGGCTGTGAGCCCATCCCCATCTGTGGACGTCGGGCCCTCATACCATCCTCATGGAGTCGGTTTCTAACCGTTTGAGCAGACACATGCACATTTTTGCAGGGCTCTGGCAGTGCTCCTCCTGTTCCTCCTTGCACAAAGGCGGAGGTAGCGGTCCTGCTGCTGGGTTGTTGCCCTCCTATGGCCTCCTCCACGTCTCCTGGTGTATTGGCCTGTCTCCTGGTAGCGCCTCCAGCCTCTGGACACTACGCTGACAGACACAGCAAACCTTCTTGCCACAGCTTGCATTGATGTGCCATCCTGGATGAGCTGCACTACCTGAGCCACTTGTATGGATTGTAGAGTCCGTCTCATGCTACCACGAGTGTGAAAGCACCACCAACATTCAAAAGTGACCAAAACATCAGCCAGAAAGCATAGGTACTGAGAAGTGGTCTGTGGTCCCCACCTGCAGAACCACACCTTTATTGAGTGTGTCTTGCTAATTGCCAGTAATTTCCACCTGTTGTCCATTCCATTTGCACAACAGCATGTGAAACAGGTCAAACAGTGTTGCTTCCTAAGTGGACAGTTTGATTTCACAGAAGTTTGATTTACTTGGAGTTATGTTGTGTTGTTTAAGTGTTCCCTTTGTTTTTTTGAGCAGTGTATATATATATATATATATATATATATATATATATCCTCTCCATGGATCACCACCTTATCGTGGTGGAGAGGTTTGTGTGCTTGAAGGACCCTAGGAGCTATGTTGTCTGGAGCAAAAGCTCCTGGTAGGGTCTCCCATGGCAAACTGGTCCTAGGTGACAGGCCAGACAAAGTGTGATCCATAACCACCCCTATGAGGACAACAAAGCAGGACTTGTGTACCCTGCCCGGATCAGGGTTACCGGGGCCCCACCCTGGAGCCAGGCCTGGGGGAGGGGCTCGCCAGCGAGCGTCTGGTGGCCGGGCATTCACTCATGGTGCCCGGCCGGGCCCAGCCCGAAGGAGCTACATGAGTCCCCCCTCCCATCGACCCACCACCAATGGGAGGGGCAGTAGTAGGGGTGGCGTTCTGATCCTCGGTTGCTGAAACTGGCTTTTGGAACTTGGAACGTTACCTCACTGGCGGGGAAGGAGCCTGAGTTGTTGCGCGAGGTTGAGAGATACCGGCTAGATATAGTCAGGCTCACCTCAACACACAGCTTGGGCTCTGGGTCCAATCTCCTTGAGAGGGGCTGGACTTTATTCTTTTCTGGAGTTGCCCATGGTGAGAGGCGGCGGGCAGGTGTGGGCTTTCTCATAGCCCCTCGACTCGGCGCCTGTATGTTGGGGTTTTCCCCGGTGGACGAGAGGGTAGCTTCCCTACGCCTTCGGGTTGGGGAACAGGTCCTGACTGTTGTCTGTGCTTATGCACCGAACAGCAGTTCAGAATACCCAGCCTTCATAGAGTCCTTGGAAGGGGTGCTTGAAAGTGCTCCTCCTGGAGACTCGATTGTCCTACTGGGGGACTTCAACGCTCACGTGGGCAATGACAGTAAGAAATGGAGGGGTGTGATTGGGAGGAATGGCCTCTCTGATCTGAACCCGAGTGGTGTTCAGTTTTTGGACTTCTGTGCAAACCACAGTTTGTCCATAACGAACACCATGTTTGAACACAAGGATGTCCATAAGTGCACATGGCACCAGGACACCCTAGGCCGCAGTTCAATGATTGACTTTGTAGTCGTGTCATCGGACTTGCAGCCATGTGTACTGGACACTCGGGTAAAGAGAGGAGCTGAGCTGTCAACTGATCACCACCTGGTGGTGAGTTGGATCAGGTGGTGGGGAAGATGCCAGTCAGACCAGGCAAACCCAAACGTATAGTGAGGGTTTGCTGGGAACGTCTGGCAGAAGAACCTGTCAGATTGATCTTCAACTCACACCTCCGTCAGAACTTCGACCAGATTTCGGGGGAGGTGGGGGACATTGACTCAGAATGGGCCATGTTCCGCTCCTCCATTGTTGAAGCGGCTGACTGTAGCTGTGGTCGCAAGGTAGTTGGTGCCTGTCGGGGCGGTAATCCTCGAACCCAGTGGTGGACACCCCAGGTGAGAGATGCCGTCAAGCTGAAGAAGGAGTCCTACCGGACATGGTTGGCCTGTAGGACACCAGAGGCAGCTGGCAGGTATCGACAGGCCAAGCGATCTGCGGCTTCAGTCGTTGCCAAGGCAAAAACCCAGGTGTGGGAAGAGTTCGGTGAGGCCTTGGAAAGTGACTTTAAGTCGGCTCCGAAAAGATTCTGGCAAATCGTCAGGTGACTCAGAAGGGGAAAGCAGTGTGCCACTAGCACTGTATATAGTGGAGATGGTGTGCTGCTGACTTCGACTGAAGACATCATTGGGCGGTGGAAGGAATACTTTGAGGACCTTCTCAATCCCACCAACACGTTCTCCAGTGAGGAGGCAGAGTCTGGGGACACGGGAATAGGCTTGTCCATTACTGAGGCCGAAGTCGCTAAGGTAGTTAAAAAGCTCCTTGGCGGCAGGGCTGCAGGGGTGGATGAGATCCGTCCCGAGTTCCTCAAGGCTCTGGATGTTGTGGGGCTGTCTTGGCTGACACGCCTTTTCAACATTGCGTGGACATCGGGGGTGGTGCCACTGGATTGGCAGACTGGGGTGGTGGTGCCTCTTTTTAAAAAGGGGGACCGGAGGGTGTGTTCCAACTACAGGGGAATCACACTCCTCAGCCTCCCTGGTAAGGTCTATGCAAGGGTACTGGAGAAGAGAGTCCGGCTTATAGTCGAACCTCGGATTCAGGAGGAGCAGTGCGGGTTCCACCCTGGTCGTGGAACACTGGACCAACTCTTTACCCTCTCCAGGATTCTGGAGGGTTCATGGGAGTTTGCCCAACCAGTCCACATGTGCTTTGTGGATTTGGAGAAGGCATTCGACTGTGTTCCCCGGGGTATTCTGTGGGAGGTGCTTCGGGAGTACAGGGTACATGGCTCTTTGCTACGAGCCATTCAGGCCCTGTACAAACAAAGCAGGAGTTTGGTTCGCATGGCCGGCAGTAAGTCAGACTTTTTCCCAGTGAGAGTTGGACTCCGTCAGGGCTGCCCTTTGTCACCGATTCTATTCATAATTTTTATGGATAGAATTTCTAGGCGCAGTCAGGGGATGGAGGGTGTCCGGTTTGGTGACCTCAGGGTCACATCTCTGCTGTTTGCAGATGATGTGGTCTTATTGGGGACATCAGGCCGTGAACTTCAGCTTTCACTGGATCGGTTTGCAGCCGAGTGTGAAGCGGCCGGGATGAGGATCAGTACCTCCAAATCCGAGGCCATGGTTCTCACGCGGGAAAGGGTGGAGAGCCCTCTCTGGGTCGGGGATGAGCTCTTGCCTCAAGTGGAGGAGTTTAAGTATCTCGGGGTCTTGTTCACGAGTGATGGTACATTCCCACCCTCACCTATGGTCATGAGCTTTGGGTAATGACCGAAAGAACGAGATCGCGAATACAAGCGGCCGAAATGAGTTTCCTCCGCAGGGTGGCTGGACTCTCCCTTAGAGATAGGGTGAGAAGTTCGGTCATCCGGGAGGGACTCGGAGTAGAGCCGCTGCTTCTTCACGTCGAGAGGAGCCAGTTGAGGTGGTTCGGGCATCTTGTTAGGATGCCTCCTGGACGCCTCCCTTGGGAGATGTCACAGGCAAGTCCACCGGGGAGGAGACCCCGGGGAAGACCCAGGACACGCTGGCGTGACTATATCGCCCAGCTGGCCTGGGAGCGCCTCGGAATCCCTCCCAGGGAGCTAGTGGAAGTGGCTGGGGAAAGGGAGGTCTGGGCTTCATTGCTCAGGATGCTGCCCCCGCGACCCGAACCCCGGAGAAGCGGAAGATGATGGATGGATGGATGGATGGATATATATATATATATATATATATATATATATATATATTTTTTTTTTTTTAAAAGCACAATTCACATGAACTCTGTATTAATGCAGAAAGTTACAAAAAATATGTTTTTATGTTTGTTTACACTGATAGCCAGATACAGTCACAAAAAGCACGTACCATTAATGCATATCATTTTTAATACAGAAACCTTCTAATTACTTTATAAACTTTGCCGTTCTATATCCATTTGATAGGCTTAAGCTAATTTCTGCTATGGGATTTTAAATATTATGTTAGCACCAATCCAACAGTGGTGCATGTGTAGCACAGAAACAAGGACTTCATAATGGAAGTCATGCAAACAACATGTGAGCAATTTTCCACTGTATGTTCAGAATCCAGAACCAGCTCAAGCAAGAACCAATACATTGGAACCAGTTCTAGTTTATTACCTGCATGCTCAAGAGACAGCAAGAACTACTATAATAATCACAATTAACACATTAATTTTTGCTTCAGTTATTTTATGTCTCTTAATTGTCTAAATTTGCTAATTTGCTACCGTGCGTGCTAGTTAGCTTGTCTTATTTTACAATTACACAGATTTATGGGTGGAATCAAGCAGTAGTTTCAGCCAAGTATGAAAATACAAGCAAAAACATTTATTTTGGGGGGGGTAAAAATTGCTAATTGCATAAAAGAGAGTTAGCTTTCCATCTAGCTTATCTTTGCAAAATCTTTACTTAATAAAGTAAATTCAAAGTAATAATTAGTTAAGGTTTGGATATGTCTTGTTTGTGTGTGTGTGTGTGTGTGTGTGTGTGTGTGTGTGTGGGACAACTGCTTTGAAGACGACACTTAGTAAACTAAGTGCAATCATTACATCTTAAGTTTGTGTCTCAGGGGCCCAACACTTTTGATCTCAACAATGTGCTCTCTCTGTTTGTCTCTCTCTCACTGTCTCCCTCTCTCTCTGTCTCCCTCTCTCTCTCTCTCTCTCTCTCTCTCTCTCTCATAGCAAAGATAGAAACTGGAGAAAGTTAAAGTTCAGCGAAGATCACAGAGACTATTTTCCATTGTGCTCTCTCTCTCTCTCTCTCTCTCTCTCTCTCTCTCTCTCTCTCTCTCTTTCTCTCCCTCCCTCCGCTTGGAGAGCTTGACGGTCAGATCAAAGCGGGGCCATTGTGACCACTCCACTCCGTGGAAAATCGCTTTTTTGTCCTTAGTCTTTTCAAGCAATCTCTGCCTCCAGTCTTGGAATGACCCCCCTCCCCCATTTGACTATAACTCATTGTAAGTGATCTCTCAGCTCCTTGATTTTAGTTGACTATAGGGGGTGTGTGTGGGGGGTCACATTTATTGTGTCAGTCTCTTATTTATTGTCTCACTCCTGTTTTCCCCACTCTAATCCCTAATTAGCAGTTTAATGACGACTGTGTTTACACTCCGTCAGACACGACACATTATATGCCACAGCAGCAATACAGGGGGCCAAGCACTTATTTGGTCGTAAGAACGTAAAAATAATAACTAAAAAATAAACAATAATGCATATAGTACTATAGAATAGTTTTTGGCACTTGAGAAAATTTGAATTAACAAACATTATTGGGCAGTGATTGCTCAGAAAACAAAACTCTAATGGCATAAAAAACAACATTAATAGTATAGGTAAAGACTATCCCCAAACATATACTTATGACAGCTCAGTATTATTTGTGGTTATCATTCAACTATACTGATGATGAAGTTCAACTATACTGATAATAAATCATCTTTGCAATAGCTGAAGGCATCCAGGTGAAATCTTGGAGCAATCTAGCTAGCAAAATATCTACATTTCCAAATGTAATGTTATTTTTTACTGTATTTATGCTTATTTGTATCACTTCTAATGATAAGTGGCATTTATACAAGCAAAAGCACACTTACCAAGATAAATGGTTTTGTGGTCTTAAGTAATGTGCATAGATGCCTTTTGGTCATGGGAGACCAAAGTGTAATATTTGTGCTGGGTCAGGGCCACAAAGACAAATTAGCAAGCTAGCTTGTTATCCTAATGTTTTTCCATGTTGTTAATATACATGGGAAATATAATCATTTATCATAATGTTGACAGTTGTATTCTTTCAATTCTGCAACGGTTTCCAGTCTTACAAGCAGACTGCTTCTTCATTAAAAAACAGAAGATATTCACCAAACCTCCCCAATTCTAAACGTGTGCCACTGTGATCACTATAATTACTACAATATTTACAATACTAACAAAAAGCTTCAAAATTCTATTAAACAAAAATAAAATAACAGACATGAAACAGGCCTGGTCTGAAGGCCTAGAAGGCCCTGAGTGTTCCCCACTCACGTGAATGGCTGGTTACTCAACATTAAATACAGTAAAATAAAATAGTAATAATACATAAATAAATAAACAAATAAAGATAATAAAGAATAAATAAAGGGTAATCACAGACTTTTGCATATCACTGCATTGTATACATATATATAGACAGACAGATAGACAGATAGATAGATAGATAGATAAATAGATAGATAGAGAGATAGATAGATAGAGAGATAGATAGATACACACGCATACACACACACACACACACACACACACACACACACACACACACACACACATATATAAAGTAAGTCTGTGTTTTAATTTATATTATATGTTTTAGTCTATAGCACATACTGAGACACATACTGAGATTGCAGCCAAGATGCTAAAATGGACATTGTTGTGGCTCCTGATGTGGTTTAATTGTTTTTTTTTGTTGAAAGAACAAAAATGGTTCTTCTTTACATTTGGGTTGCTAACCCCTGATAGAGGTATACAACCAACTGAGCTCTCTCATTTGTTAGGATTGAAGGCCTAAAACATTTCAGTAGCTAAAGACATAATTAGGAAGTGACAGTGCTATCAAACAATCATGCTATAATGGTCAATAGGTGAGACCATTGTTGAGAGAAAATGTCAGTCTAGGAGGCCTTCTGGAAGTTCTAGATATGTGAGTATGAGCAGTAGCCTGACCAGTGGGTTTCATTCAGATGGAAAACAGCAGTAGCAGCTGCAGACCCATGCTTCAAATACTTTACAAGCTTCAAATGTCTGTGTTTTATCTAGAATTTCCAAAAATTGTTTATGTTAATCAGTTTGTGTTTTGAAAGTTATGGTTGAAGGCTGAAGGCTTACCTCTAGCAGTTTTAGATCTTGTTGTAGTATCTACCACTGCTTTTTACAAAAATTAAAAGCACTTTGCTTCAATAGCTGTAGATGAGCACTATGCTAACTCTCACTGAAGTAAATATCCAATAACGTTAACATTTCTGAATACTCAACCTAAACCTATCTTCAACCCAAAGCCTAAACTCAAACCTGGTCCTAATCCCAAACCTGTGGATAATCAGTTCCTAAAGATCAAGTTTTTCAAGAGTGACCCCACATTTTTACAAAACAATCTATAATAACATTCATAAATAGTGATTTCCATTTGTTTTATACCTCGTGGTCGTGATTTTGTCTCTGTGCTCTTTACACTTTACTTCCTCCTGAAAATACATCATGAATGGCTCTTTGGGATTAAAAATTCATGTTCAGTAACAGTAGTAATTCAAAAATCAAGGTCTGTTTCAGTGACGTTAGTGAGAAAGTGAGAGATTTAGAGCATTTAACTCAGTGTGACTGACCCGCTGGCTGTCCAAATGTCTCTTTTGAAAGTTTTTCCTGCTTTCGAGAGAGCTGTGTTGTTGCCTGGAGGCCTGCTGGAGCTTTGCAGGGCCATAATTGCTGTGGAAAAGCAGAGAAACCTGCCAAGGCAAACACTCAGCTGAGAGCAAATCACACATAATATAAACAGCACCAATGTGTGTGTGTGTGTGTGTGTGTGTGTGTGTGTGTGTAGTAGTAATAGTAGTAGTAGGCTTGTGGGGTTGTTTGCATGTGAAAACGTTTTTCAGTTTAAAAAGTTTGCATTTAATTTTGTCATCAGAGCTACAAATTACAACTTTGTTCCCTGCACCTCTCTCTCTCTCTCTCTCTCTCTCTCTCTCTCTCTCTCTCTCTCTGTTTGCCTTTATCTCTATTTCTCTTCTCTGCTCTCTCTCTCTCAATTTTCTTCTCTCTCTTATCTGCCCCAGACTTTGCATTTCATCCCTCTCTCTATTTCTTTCTCCTTTTCTCTCTCTCCATTTCTTTCCTATTTGCCCTCTTCTGTTCTCTTCCTCTCTTTCTCTTTAGCTCCAATTTTTTGTCTTCCTTTGCTGTCTCTTGGCAATTTTCCCCACCTTTTCCACTTTTCTACCCATCTCTCTCTCTGTGTGTCTCTCTCCCTATCTCCATTTTTTCTCAGTCTGTTACTCTAATCACTTTTTCTTTATTTCTCCCACACTTTTCCCATTTCTTCTCTTTCTCATTCTCTTTCTCTTTCTGTCCCTCCCTCTCTGTATCTCTTGCTTTGTCTGTCTCTCGCTCTTTGCCTTTTACATCTCACCCTTCCTCCTTCAATCTCACTCTTTCCCTCTAGCTCTCGCTCTCTCTCTCTCTCTCTCTCTCTCTCTGTCTCTATCTCTCTCTCTCCTTCTCTCTCTTTCTGCCTTTCTCTTTCTCTCACTCTGTTTCTCTGTCCCTCACTCCTCTGTGTCTCTCTCTCTCTTTGTGTCCCTCGCTCTCTTTGCTTTCTCTCTCTCTCTCTCTCTCTCTCCCTCTCTTTGTAACTCTCTCTCTCTGTATCTCTCTGTCTCTTTCTCCCTTTGTGTCCCTCACTTTCTTTGTTTTCTCTCTCTGTCTCTCTCTCTCTCTCTCTCTCTCTCTGTCTCTTGCTCTCTGTCTCTCACTCTCTCTGCAGTCTGTTAAATGGAGTGAGAAGAGATTGAGATCTGTGTGTGCTGATGGAGACGGAGGCTGTAGTGATGGATTTGATTTCCTCTGCAGTGCTTGTGGGGCTGTTTTGCTTTCAGGCCTTTTACAGCAGCTCCAACCTTTTTCAACTCTTCACACAATATTTCTTAAAGCTGTCAAATAAAAGTGCTGATTATTATTACAGCCTGACCTGCACTGTCCATTGTAGGCTTGCTGCCATCTCGCAACACAACACTCTCTCTCTCTCTCTCTCTCTCTCTCTCTCTCTCTCTCTCTCTTTCTTCCAACTGAAATCCCCCAGCACCAATTACGATTCAGAAGCGGAAATCTCCCACCAAACATTTACAGAGTAGAGTTCTTAAAGCAGGCCACGTCTCATCACACACATACACACACACACGTCTTTAACCCCTGAACCCCTGAAAGTATAGAAATTGTAGCCTGTACAGCCAAATCATTTATTGGCGATAGATGTGGCTGAGTGCCAAATGACAATAAGATAATTTGTACCATTGGGGTGCATGATCCAGTATTTAAAGTTCTACATAGTGCACTATGTAGGGAGCAGAGAGCCATTTGAGATCCAGCCCCAAGAGGAGTGTGCTACTGGATAGATGCTAAATATAACTTGGTGGTAATTTGTGAAAAGGTACTTATAAAGCAAAAGTTTTTGTATCAAACAGTGATTTGTTATTATTTTTTTCATTGTTACATAACAAAAAGTAAAAAAAAAAAAAAAAAAAGCATGACGGCAGTATATAGCGATAACTGAACATTTTTTCCTGCCTTCAGCAATCCGTGGTTGCTTGGCAATGATACCATACTCTAAAAGAACTAAATTTCTTGGTGGAATACTTCACTTCGTGTCTTGCCTAAGAATACTCTTCCCCATGATAAAATCGCATTAACGCTTGGCCTCTCATAGCTTATTGCTTTATTAAATGACTCAGTGGTATATTTTTTTGACAGATCATGCAGGTACTGGTGTGGTACAGTGGGTACCATTGCCATTGACTCCACGACAGATAAGGGTTCGATTCTCTGCTAAAGCAAAATAATCATTGAGCAAGATAGTATTACATTTGCCTAAATTCTCACAAAAAGTAGTAAACTGTCACAGAGGCAGTACCCTTCTTGTCACTGGGGTGGTACCATCAAAAGTACATCTCAGCAACTTTAGTCAGCAAACATAATTGTACCATAAGCCAATGAAATGATATTTTCTAAGTATTGATGCCACACTCCTCATTTCGTTTCCAGCCTTTTTATTGTATTGTTCTGTTTTAAAACATCCAGTTATGAAAAGGTACAAATATGTATTTTCCACTGGGAAAAATGTATTTAAGGTCCACAATTGGACCTTAAAATCACTGTTCTACAGTTAAAGGTACATTTACATTGTTTGTACCTTGAGGAACGAAAAATGTACCTGCACAGAACCTTTGTTTCTAATAGTGTAACATAAAACATCACTTTGGATAAAAACACTTGCCAAAATGTGATGTTGACATGAATGGAGAAAAGATAGGATGACTCAAAGAGTTGTTTTAATAGGTCCCAGTGCATGTGTATTCTTAGACCCATATACCGAGTTGCTGCAAGATGACAACAAAACATTTTTAAAGCGACACTGAAAGCAATTTCCTGCTGGAAGAAATGAAGGATTTAAATATTCTTCATCCTCTAGATGATGTATGTTCATCCTCTAGATGATGTATGTTCATATTTTCAGGTAAAGTGGGGAGATGATATGAAGTTTGAGTGTTACATTACGTTTATGTCATGTCTTCTTCTGTGAGTTTACTGGCTGGTTGCAAAGCAGAAATCTGATTACTGCCTGACTGATGTAGACCTGAAGTTTTCCCATTATCTGATTATTCGAGTGTGTGTAAACGTGTTGATTGTATTACTGACAAAATCTGATTTTCCGCAGTTTTCAGATTATTAAGTGCATGTAAACATGCTCAATGTCAGTCAGTGTAACTACTGTATTTATTAACAGAAGTTGATAAGTAATAGCAAGTGTAAATTAGCATTAAGATTTATTTTGTTGTGAAAATTAAAGTATATTATTACAGTTTTGTTTAGCAAAAAATGACATTGAAACAAAAGTAAACAATCTGTCCATACAGAATGCAAACTTTATTTACTGTATAACTGACTGTGTAACTATACATCATCACTGTGACTTCACAGTAGAAGACAAAACTTTTAATGCATGTTAATTTTATAAGAATTTATTCCAAATGATCTTGGAGCATTTCTAATGCACAGTTTATTATCAATGTAAATGAGAGTTATTGTATTTAAATCATGTAGACATTAGAAATTGTAAAAAAACAGACATACATGTTTGTTTTTGCATAGAGCTGATATGCAATTATGCGTTTTCATTTGAATAGCATGGCAAAATAAACAATGACTCTCAATGTCAATGTGTTAAACCTCCATTGCAATTATGTACACCTGATGCTTCTGCTTATTCATGTGACAGTTTAAAGAAATGTGCCCCTCCAAAATCAATTAATAGTGAGTTTGACCCCCTTTAAGCTCATCTGTGGCTACTCTATTGTTAAAGTTTTTCTATGGAGAAAATGAGAACAACTGAATGCCTGAATGTTATCAATGCATGCACACAAAGAAGCTGATTATTAGCTGATCACTAATTAGAAAAAGTGTTTTAAATACTTTATATACTTTCTATACACTATCTTCACAATTTCAGTAGCTCTCAACTGAGAGAGTGTACAGCATTACAGCAGCAATCACGAAGTAGAACGCACTTTATCTCCCCCACAAAGAAACATCCTCAAACACACACATACACAGTCTGTAATTACCTCTAATTAGCGTTATTGCAGACAGTCTCTCTCTTGCTAGCATTGACTTTATAAGCAGTATACTCCCAAAAACAGCATGTCTGTGCTCAGTGTGTGGTGTGTTTGGAGTTGCACTGATGTAGAGGTGTGTGTGTGTGTGTGTGTGTGTGTGTGTGTGCGTGTGTGTGTGCGTGTGTGGGCATGCATGTGTGTGTGTGTGTGTGTGTGTGGACTAGGTTTATGCCACATATCTGGCACCAAAACTTCATCATACACTTACGTTGTGAGGACCTTTCTTCCTTGTGGGGACCACAAGCTGGTCCCCACCATGTAAATCATTAAATTTTAAGGCAAAAGTAAGTTTAAGGCTAGGGTTAGGGCAGAGTTTGGCAACCCAAATGGTAAGAAGAGCCATTTTGTCCTTTCAAAAAAAAATAATAAATAAAATCACCTTGGGAACCACAACATGTCCATTTTAGCATCTTACCTATAGATGTCTCAGTATGTGTTAAGGTACAAGTCTAGGCTAAAAATGAAGTACACATATAGACTTATTTTGCTTTGCTTTAGGCTTTAGCTCAACTGTAGCCACATTCTTGCATCTCCAGCAGGAAACTTTTCCACAAAAGTAGAATAGTGTCCTGTAAAATGTCTCTCAGCGTTCTACTTTTTATAAGGACAAAGCAGCTTTTTGTTCACCAACTTCTTGCTTGAATTTCCTCATTCTACCTTAACCTGATAAGCCAGAATGTAACTGCTGCACTATTTAAGGTAGAATAGGAAACTTTCAGCTGGCGACTGAGAAGCTGACTTCAGCCTTGTGACCTTTTAGTGTTTGAAAGTTTCTCACTGCAGATTAAACATTTCAGAAAATCAGCTGGACTGTTGTCTGTGTTGCTATGTGATCAGCAATCAGCATGTCGATCTTTAAGATTAAAAGTTGTCTACATTAACTGTAGCATTTAAGACCATTTATTGTTAAAACTGTGTTGGAAACAAGCCGCATATTGCCAATCCCTGGGTTAGGGTAGGTTAGGATTAGGCTAGCAGTAGTTCTGCTTAAAGTTTGGATAAGTCTTGTTTGTGTGTGTGCGTGCGTGTGTGCGTGCATGTGTGTGTGTGTGAGTGTGTATGGTTATTGAATTCCTCAATGGAGGAAGCTTATTGTGGTAAGCCACTTGTACAGTTAATCAGAAATCTTGTCTACAAACATATTCTCCTTGTATTTACAAACCTTAGTTAAGAAAATTATGGACAGCAAGTGGATTTCTCATAAAAACAGACATCTGTAATTAAATTCTCTGTTACCTGTATGAAATTGAAAATAGCATTCAATAGTAAACAATAGTACATACGACATGTTCCAAAAAAGGAACAAAAACAAAAACTAGGAAGCATATTATAGAACTGTGTAACATCACCTTTCCTTTTAACAGCACTTATCATTTGGAGACTGAAGACACCAAATGATCCAGTTGTGAAATTAGGTTTTTTTGCCATTCTTCTGATTATGAGGCCATGCCTGCTATAGCACATGTCAAATGTAGCTTGGTATTATAATGAGGAAATGAACATATGTGTCTCAGAAAAAAAGAATAAGACATTATTTGCAAGGCAGCCTATGTTGTTCTAAAAATGTGTGTGTCTCTTTTAGCATTAATGATGGCTGCAAGTTATCCATGCCATGGGCACTAATGCACCACCCATATCCTGACTTCTGTACTTTACGCTGGTAACAGTCTGGGTGGTCTTTTTCTTCTTTGGCCTCGAGAACACAACTACACCACTCTTCTTCCATAAATAATGTAAAAGATTGAGTTGTGAAGACCACAATATATGTTTCTATTACGCATCAGTCTATTTCAGATTAGTGCGAGCCCAGAAAAGTTTCTGAATGTTGTTGAAATATGACTTCTACTGTGCATAAGGATTCCCCAGCCTATGCAGTGATATCTATCATAGAAGTATGTTGGTTTTGGAGCACTGCCATCTGAGAGATCGGTAATTTAATCTGCTACCAATGTAGCTGTTTGCCTGCACCTGTTATCCTCTCATAGTTCAGACATTGACTGTATTGTTTTATTCATAACAATATTATTCAAACATTGAAATAAAGTTCAAACATGTTCAATAAAATTTTTCTTGAGTTTCACCAAAGTTTTTTTTCCCTACTGCATAGATTCTGCGCTGTCCATCACCTCTGGCCTAACCCACAGAGATTTTTGTATGTCCCACTCACGATTTAGTTCTGGCGCCGGCCTGTGTATGTGTGTATCTTTGTAATTCAGCTTCATCAGCAGTATGGCTCCGGCTGAGAGCAAAGAGGGATTTTAAAATGACTTTTTTCCCAGATTAATCTCTGTAGCTGCTTTGGTCATGGTTGAGTTACGAGAGATAAAACGGTACATTAACTATGTCCTGGTGTGTGCATATGTGAGTGTGTGTGTATTGGGGCCAGAGGAGACTTACTGGCACTTCTTCTCTCCAGAGGGTCTGAAAAATAACCTCAACAGTTTCCTCAACAATCCAACTGTAACTACCTTTACACATAAACTGTAGGTCCGGTCTGATGGTGGGACTATGATGACAGTGCCTGTTAGCTCTCTGAACTGGTTTGAGAAAACAAAACAAACACCGGAAATTAACACTATGTTGCTAAGGACAAAAAATACCGAATATGCAGAATGGAAACGTCAATTTAAAACCTCTGTTAGTGGTTTATAGTGATATTTTTCTATATAGCTCACTAGTTTATGCTTTTCAATTGCATAATGAATCCATTTGTTTCTCTACCTAATTTGTTAACATACCTTTATCCCATTCAACAATGGTCAGGACCACCACTAAGCAGGTATCAGGCTGGTGGTCCTACCACTTGGCATTTATGCTCTCTGTCAAATTGTTGTGGACTTCTTTAATAGCGTTTTCTTTAACAGTTCAGTTCTATAGACTGTGTGTGACCAATTCTCTCTAGATCATGAAATTTAAAATGCCAATTAAATTGCCATATAAATAATTGTGAGTAAGAATTTAATTGTCTTTTTTGTTCATTGTGAGCAACTATTAAATAATGATCCAAAATTGTTAATATTTAATAGCTTCCAATTGACACACCTGGGCTCAAATAAACAAACATTACTCACCACTGCTCTCTAAAGGTGTTTTACCATGTAGTGTCTGTTTATTGTGACATGAACATATGATTGTGAAAACTGACAACTATGGAAAATAATTGTAATCAGCTTTAATAATGGCATTCAGCTCAAATAATTGTGATCGGGATATTATGTAATGACAATGGGACAGGGCTACATGGTCCTTATGAATATAAACACAAATGCTGGATCTATCAGCTTTCCAAACCTAATATCTTATTATATTACACCTACATGCAACATGCTTTAACTGATTCTGACCTTCTCTGACCTACTCTAATTGTCTCTGAATGACTCTACCAGTCTCTTTCCGGCCCTCTCTATCTTTCTCAAAAAAAGACTCTAACCTTCTTACCTCTAACTCCTTTTCTAATTGACTCTGATCCTCTCGATCTTTCTTGAACTGACTGTAACCCTCTCTAAATTTCTTGAACTGACTCTAACTTTCTCTATCCTTCTCTAACTAATAACAATCTTTTCTATCTTTCTCTAACTGAGTCTTACCCTATCTGTCTTTCTTGAACTGACGTTGTAACTGTCTCTATCCTTATATAACTGACTGTGACCCTCTCTCTATTTCTTGAATTGACTCTAACCTTCTCTAGCTTTCCTTAGATTATGCTAACCTTCTCTATACTTCTCTAACTGACTCTGTCTCTAACGTTCTATCCTCTAAGTTTGACCTTTAACCTTTCTAACTTTTTCTAACTGACTCTAGCCTTCTCAATTTGACTGCAATCTTCTCTGGTCTACTCTAACTTAATTTAATGTTCTGTAACTGTAAATTTTCTAACTGTCATCATATTTTCTAACTAATTCTTATTCTGCCCTTCTTTGACTCCAACCTTTTTATCTCTAACCTTCTTTAGATGTCTGTAACTGACTCTAAACAGCTCTTATTTTCTCTAACTGACTAACCCTCTCTGACTGACCTTTAACATTCTCTAACCTTTTCTAAACTAATCTAACTTTCTTCTCTAACTTACTGTAACTTACTGCAGCTGACTGTAGCCTACTGAAACATTCTTCGGCCTTCCCTAATTGACTGTAACCTTTTGTAACCAACTCCAGGGCTTAATTTAAGAGGAAGAATGCAAGGGGATACCATATCTTTGATTTAAAACAAAAGAAAATCACCCTTGCGTCCCTGTTTCCAGCCCCTTTGGATTAATGTTGTTACATGATAAGATTGTTTGTCATTAAGTGACTTAAGATGTCTATTATACATATTTTGATGCAATCCTTATTTCAGATTTACATGCCAAGTTTTCTTTGAGTATACCCCCTTCCACCCCATTGTTTGAACCCACCATCCCTCTGGAAATATTTTTACAAATCGACCACTGACTGTCTCACACATTCCAACTAATTCTAACTTTATCAAACTGACTCTGGCATCTCTAAATGTCTCTTATATTCTGTAGCTGACTCCAACTTTCAATGACTTTCTGTAATTGATCCTAATTGACAAAAGCCTCCCTTAAGCCTCCCTAATTGACTCTCTCCAGCTGACTCCCTGCCTAAACAGTGCTGATGTGCCTCAGTCAGTGGGTAGAGGCCTTGTTTTGGGGAAATCATTGCGCTGGTTCATGCCTCCCCCCAACTTATTGAATTAGCTAAAGGAGCAGTCAGGAGAAGATGGAGGCTCTGAAGTGTTTGAAGTTTACAAATCATTCTGAAGCCTCTGTGGCTTGGGGCAATGGGCTTTGATCTTTTAAATAAAAACATTTGGGAAACAAACAAACAACCAGGAGGGAGAGAGTGAGAGAGAGAGGGAAAGGAAACACTGCATTTTTGATGGCAGCAGGAATCTATGATGACTGAGAAACCACTTCCTGACCATGATGGGAAAATTGCAAAAGCTTTCTGTTGTGTGTGTGTGTGTGTGTGTGTGTGTGTCCTTCATAATCTAAAGAATACATTTTGCATGTTTTGCCTGGATGTGCATCTCGGCCAGATGGCATAATGATGGTGGATAGATGGATGTCTGATAGAAAGAAGTCATTACTATTGCCAGAACACAAGTCTGAACTCTTGACTTAGGATGTTTATCATTGCCAAGCACACAGACAAGTGACTTGCATTATTTGTAATATTATTGAAATTCAAATCATCTTACAAGAACATGAGAAGGGAGAACACAAGCAAACAATCAAGCAAGCAAAGTTTATTTATGTAGCACTTTTTACAACAGGTGTTGTCACAAACAGCTTTATAGAACAATCAGTATTACAGAAAGAAAAAGAAAAGATAAAATCCGAGGTCCAAGCCCCCATGAGCAAGCCAGAGGTGACAGTGGCAAGGAAAAACTCCCTAAGGGCAAAAGGAAGAAACCTTAAGAGGAACCAAGACTCAGAAGGGCAATCCAGCATCTGAAGGTAAGGATTGCACAGCGTTGTACAGCAAGAAACTCAATGGTGGTCAAGCCTGATGGTCAGACCTGGTAGGCCCAAGCGAATAGTGTGTGTGGGTGTGCTGGGAATGACTGTCGGAGGCCCCTGTTCAGAATGATTTTAACTCCCACCTCCGGGAGAGCTTTTCTCATGTCCCAGGGGAGGTAGGGGACATGGAGTCTGAATGGACCCTGTTCAAAATCTCCATTGTGAAAGCTGCCAGGCGTAGCTGTGGCCAAAAGCTTGTGGGTGCCTGTCGGGGTGGTAACCTAAGAACCCCCTGGTGGACACCAGTGGTGAGGGAGGCCATCAAGCTGAAGAAAGAGGCCTTTAGAGACTGGATGGCCCAAAGGACTCCCAACTCGGCAGATAGGTACCAACAGGCAAAAAAGGTGGCAGCCGCAACAGTGGCAGAAGCGAGTGAAACTCCATTTCCCTGATGAAGGTCACTGAGGTAGTTGGCAAGCTCTTCAATGGCAAGGCACCGGGGGTGGATGAGATTAATTTGGAGATGCTTAAGGCTCTATATATTGTGGGGTTGTCATGGCTGACGCACCTCTGCAATATTGCATGGACCTTAGGAACAGTACCCTTGGACTGGCAGACCAGGTTGGTGGTTCCTATTTTTAAGAAAGGGGACCGGAGGGTGTGTGTCAACTATCGGGGTATCACACTGCTTAGCCTCCCTGGGAAAGTCAATGCAAAGGTGCTGGAAAGGAGACTTCAACTGATAGTTGAACCTCAGATTGAGGAGGAACAATGCAGATTCCGTCCAGGCCGTGGAACAATGGATAAGCTTTTCACCCTCTCACAGATGGTGGAGGGGACATGAGAGTTTGCCAACCCAGTCTATATGTGTTTTGTGGATTTGGAGAAGGTTTACGACCATATTCCCTGAGAAATCCTGTGGGAGGTCCTCCAGGAGTATGGGGTGCCGGGGTTACTACTCCGGGCGATTTGATCTTTGTACTACTGGAGTGAGAGCTGTGTTCGTATACTCAGCATTAAGTTGGACCATTTCATCGTCAGTGTTGGAGTCAAGGCGTAGCTGAAGTCAGGAGGGCATTGCATGTGTGGAGGCTGGAGGGTGCTGTCTCTGCTATTTGCAGATGATGTTGTCCTTTTGGCTGGATCACATGGATGCCTCCAGCGTTCACTGCAGCGGTTTGCAGCTGAGCGGTTGGTATGCGGATCAGCACCTCCAAGTCTGAGTCCAGGTAAGGGGAAAGGACTTGCCCCAGGTGGAGGAGTTTAAGTATCTTGGGGTCTTGTTCATGAGTGATGGGAAGAGGGATTGTGAGATCGGCCGCAGGCTGGGACAGGCGGCAGCAGTAATGCGGTCACTGTACTGGACTGCAGTGGTAGCCATAAGGCGAAGCTCTCTGTTTACCGGTTGGTCTACATCCCGACCTTCACTTATGGTCATGAGCTGTGGGTAATAACCGAAAGAATGAGATCACGAATAAAAACTGTGGAAATGAGCTTTCTTTGCAGGGTGGCAGGCTACACTCTAGTCGACAGGGTGAGGAGCTTGGCCATCTGGGAGGAGCTCGGAGTAGAGCTGCTACTCCTCCACATTGAGAGGAGCCAGCTGAGGTGGTTTGGGCATCTGATCCGGATGACCCCTGGACGGCTCCTGGTGAGGGTGTACCAGGCACAGCCTACTGTGATAAGACCCTGGGGTTGTCCTAGGACCTACTGGAGGGATTACATCAACAAGTTGGCCTGGGTGTGGCTTGGGGTCCCTGGGAATGAGCTAGAGGAAGTTGTGGGGGACAGGGTCGTCTGGGATTCTCCGCTCTCCCAACTGATACCATGACCCTATCTGGAATAAGCGGTTAATGATGATGATGATTAAGAATGCAATGTCACTCAAGTTCATGTGCATGTGAAGGCAGATGAGCAAATACTTTCATCAATATAGTGTATTTCCAAGAAGGCTACGCTAGCAAGGAAAATTATTTAGACTGCACCTGCATACATTATGTGTTTGTGTACATTGACATTACAGCCTCAAGCAAGATTTTGGTTGAGGTGCCCAGTAGCTCCAAAAGGCTGCTCAAAAAAGTGCACAGTCTAACATGATTTTAATCCAGTAATATAACACTTTTTGAAAAATTATGTTTATTTACAATATGTTCACACACCGCAAGTGTCAGCTTCACAATCCGGCTGTAATCATCCAAAAAGCATTAACATTGTATAAATGTGGTGGAGAGTGTTGTCTGTGATGGTAAAACATAGGCAGGATCATTTGGGTAATTTCTAGTAATCAGCTCAACATCTTATTCCCATACATGAGTGATCTTGAGGAGGTCTTAGCTGATTAGTTTACTTTTCATTTGAGATATTTTGCAAAGAATCAATAGAATAGCGAAATGTCTTAGGTTATTATCAGTGGTTTCATGAGGATACAGCATTTTAGCTCTAATGCCCAGGGTCTCCACCAGATCTCAATCTGGCCCTGACTATCGCCAAAATAGTTCAAAGATTCAAAGACTTGGGTACTTGGTTATAATAAGGTCCAGGCAAGGGATTTGAGTGCCAGTTTGAGACTTGTTTCTCTGATGATGGTTACATAATAAATGCTACAATATCAGAGACCAAGTGAAATGGAATTTCAGCAAAAGCATTAGTGTGAATAAACTATTGTTGAAACTTCCCTCATGTCAGATTATTCCTTGAAATGCAGCCAAAGTACACCATAGACTGGGCTAATAGCACACCACACTTTAATTTTCACACCCATAACTCATTTATATCATTCTGAAAGTTGAGCTTTGTATTTGTTTCATTCACTTTTCAACCCCATTTTTTTCTTTTCTCACTGGCATTGACTATAGGAGTGATGAGTAGACCTAGGCCTTCAGTTTGGGCCATAAACACCTCTATGTTAATGTTAATTTTAAGATTTTGAGAAGTACACTAATGTCAGGCTATCAAACTGATGCACATCCACATGTTTTGATAGTGCTAGATTAAACACGTGTAGCTTGTAAAAAACATTTCATTTTTTTAATTTAAAACCTGTAATAGAAATGAAGATATTGTCATTGTTGTGTCTTCATTATTGAAATATCATCATTGGCATGTCTTCATAGTTAATATACAGTCATTATCATGTCTTACAAATATACTATTACAAAAGAATGGGAAAAAAAACTTTCTTAACTTTCATTTTTAACTGTATCAGGATTAGATAATTTTGCATATTCTTAGTCTGTTTTTCATTAAATTTCACATCCAATTTTGTCAATGTAAAGATAAACTGACATTTCCATTTTATGTAAAAACCAACCAACTGGTAAACCAAACAAACAAATAGATAAATAAATAAGCACAACATAAAAGACCATCAAAATCTTAATTATCACTGAAACCTGTTTTTGACTAGTACTTATATTCACAGTCAGTGACATATTGAGGACCTTCACAAAATTAGTCCCACCCATTGTAAATCAAAAATAGTTGGTTGATTCCACTGTCATAAATCTAATGCATATGTTCTTCTGTACTGTCCCTGAAGGCCATAACCAATGGCTGGGTTTGCCTGGCTGTATTTACCTAAATATTATGGGAAAAACATCCCTGATAAGACAATTTTCCATTTGCCTCAACCCCTTGTTTTGTAATGATAAAGTAAGAGAATTACAAGTATAACACTAAGATACGTATGCATTTTCAGGTTTCAGAAATTATTAGGATTTTTGGAAAAGTTTAGAAGACCCTGAGGTTTCCCCTCTGCCCTCTCCTTTATGGTGACTGAAGATGCTACCCTGGACCATTTTCTTAAATACATTATTACACTAATAACAACCTTTAGCCAAGCATTGATGAAGCTCTTTCTGTCTACAGATCTACTTTGTGTCTTGCATTCTAGAGTGGAACCTATGCAATAGTTCTACTAATGATGATATTTGGGACCAAATAAGACCTTATTCTACCACTAGGCTGATAAATAGACATGTAAACTGACCATGGCAGGGCATAAAACTAAACAAACATAAACATTATTAAACAAGCTCCCAGCAGGGCTAAATGAGAGCATCCTGACTGAAAGGATAATTAAGTTGGAAATTCCCATCTTAAAGCTTAAAAGCCTTATTAAAAAGAACTGCAGTCTGTGTTTACAATTTATGAGTGCTATTAGTCTGTAATAGGACCTGAATCACCTGCATTACGAGTTATGTTGGTTACCTATACACTACCATTCAAAACCTGGGAATCGCTTGTAAAATGAATCATTGTTGTTATTTTCTATATACTTTTATACAATGCAGATTTAAATACATGATACAAAAAAATTATTATTTTAGATGTTTTTTAATATTTCAAGCATTTTGGAAATATGAAAAGTTGCTATATAAGTAATACTATATTTAGAAAAAAATGACTTCATGTTATTTTCAACATAATAATTGTATTATGACTTCATTCTTGATTTGCAGCCTTCGCAGATGTTTTAGAATTATCTACCAAAGCATTTTACAATGATGTGAAATTCAACAGTGTAATAAGTCAGTTCAAACTTATGACGACCGTATGGATAGCTACTCTCCACAATATCCTATTTTCCTTTTTGATTTTCATGATTTCTCTGATTGTCTCTATCCATCTTATTGCTGACATCTTCATCTTTTAATTTAATCATAATTAAATTATTTCCAATGAATTGGTTCTTCTCATAAACTGTCCAAAATACAAATAAGCTTTGGGCTGGTTATCTGGGCTTTGAGTGAGAGTTGAGGCCTGATTTGGTTGAGAATCCCTTTACTTTCCTGCTGTCTAAGATACTTTCAAACGTCTGTGCCAACACTAAAGTTCAAAGACATCAATATGTGTGTTATTCCTTGACTGCTGTATCTATTATCTCTGTAACACTGCCTGTGTTCTGTTTTGTATATATTGTTTTTCCATATTTATTGCACTGTATTTTCTGCATTGTGTATATTGTATTGTTTTGCACTTGTGGTCTTGTGTTGCACCATGTTATGTTATGTTGTTATGTTATGTTGTTTCATTTCACTGTGTATTTGTATATAGCTGAGCTTGAACTTAAACTATTGTTGTTAGCCTCTTTCTGGAGGCCCCCGAGTGGCAATTGTTTGGGCCAATAAAAATTGACTGTGATAAATTTGATTTACATAATCCAATAAAATATTTTCACCATAAAACTGTTGTCAGATTAACTAGGACACTGTTGGCTCTCTGTATGTTAAATGCTGGGACACTGTATTGAGCTGCTAGCAAGCAATGAGGTGAGGGGCAGGACTCCCATACCATGAAAACAATTCACACCTCTCCACAAAGATGCTCAGAATGAGATAAAATGGACAGCACAGCTGCACCTTTCTTGATATCAAAGGATGGTGTGCAACAGCCACAATAAAATAGCATTTAAACACAATAAACATTTATAACTTTTATAAATTTTGACTTTGCTCATTTATGAAGATGAAAATTCTGTTTTGTAAATCATACACAGTTCCATTGAAATATATTCTAGCATCACTAATAAAGAAAAAATATTGTATTTTATGGCTATTGTTAAAAGAAATAATAGTTCTATTCTTTAGGCTTTCCACAAGATTTTGGAGTGTGCCTGGGGGAATTTGTACAAAATCAGTCAAAAGAGCGTGTTGAACAAGAAGGCCTGGCTTGCAGTTGATGCCCCAGTTTATCCCAAAGGTGTTCAGCGGGATTGAGGTCAGGACTTGGTGCAGACCAGTGGAGTGGGCAAAGGGGTACAGGAAATGGTCCTCCCCAAACTGTGGCTAAGTTGAAAGCATAAAATTGTCTAATATTTCTTTGCATACTGTAGAATTAACATTACACTTCACTGGAACCAAGGGGCTTAGATCAAACCCTGAAAAGCAGCCCAGACCATTATCCCTCCTCGACCAAACTTTACTGTTTACACTATGCATTCTGGTAGATAGCATTCTCCTGACATCCACCAAACCCAGATACTTCCATCAGAATTTCAAATTGTGAAGCATCATTTGTCATTCCAGAGAACAGGTTTTCACTGCTCCAGTGTCCAGTGGTGATGTACTGTACACCCCCTCAGCCACTGTTTCAGGTCTTTCTCAAGTTGTCAGCTATAAGTCATCATTGCATCATCTGCATATTGAAGGTTATTGATGTTTCTTCCACAGTCTCAAACCCTCAACCATCTTCCTCTAATTCTGTTTCTCTTTTTACAGGTTCAGCACACAGTTTAAACAAATATGGTGATAAATTCCACAGTACTAGCATCATATTGGAGTTATGTTATACATTTTTCTGACAAAATTGGTTATACATGAAACATTGATTTAAAAGTTTTGAGCAGTAGTTTAAACATGTAAATAACACAATGAACTTTGCTGTTACCCATAATCCTGCACTCAAGAGACAGCCCAGATCTCTGCTGCCTGTCACCAACACACACAGGCAATCAACAATCACTTCCTACACTCATTACCCACCTCCCCCAGCCAAACACCCGCCCACCCCCTCCACCGGGTCCTCTCTCCTCTCTCCTCTCTCTCAGAGCTGTATTGGAAGTGGCGTGTGGCACTTTGATAAAGTGGATCTGGTTTCTGCAGGGCAGTTTTAGTCCGCCCCCCGGCGCCAAACACACCGCCACTTCATATGATTTACATCTGCTCTGGGAAAAGTGTGTGTGTCTGTGCTTAGAAAGTGGGGGGTACATGTAAATGGGAACCAGCAGCAAAGTGTCCTGTATGCTAACTCAGAGCTTTCATCATAGTTGTGGACTCTAGGCAAAGTAATCTACTGTAAACAGTCCGATTAGCTACATCAGCAATAACTAAGCTACTTGAGAAACACAATGTTCTTCAGTGCAATACACACCCATCATTCTCACACACAGTGGACATCAAACAAACACAATAACCCAAACATACAGTCAGAACATGCAAACAACACATCAGCAGTATTGACAGCAGACCAAACGTTAGTTGTTCAGATGCTTCGCAGGTCAGCTTGGTTCTATCTGAGGTTGGTTTGGGTTTCTGTTTGGACTTTGAGAGTATTTGCGGTTAGGGTTATATTTGAGGTTTAAGGATTTTATTGTTCATTCTGTTTGGGTGCAGGGATTGGGTTCTATGTGGAATATGAGTGCAGAGTTTAGATTCTGTGGGGTTTTGAGTGTACCATTTGGGGTTAGGGTTCAGGTCTCAAACCATGGAAGGCATGGTTTGGGTTCTGTTTGGGAATTTGGTGAAGGGTTTGGTTTAATGGTGCCTGTTTGATTTTGGGGTTGTGGTTCTGTTTTGGATTAGTGTTTGGGATTTGGTTGGAGGGTTTGGAATCAGTTTGAGTGTTGTATTTGTGTTTGTGATCTGTTTGGAAGTCTGGTTAGGATTTGGGCTCGGTTTTGATTGGTTGAAATTTTTGGTATCTAGTGTTTGGGTGTAGAATTTGCTTTTGGGACATATTTGAAATTGGAGTTTGGGTGCTTATAAGTAGAGTCTGGCTTCTGTTTGAGATTTAAAAGGAAGGGTAGGCTTTTTGTTTGGAGATTAACGTTCTCATGTTGACGATGTTACATGATGTTGTTGATGATGTTACATCAAAAGGTGTTGTACATAATCAAATAAAAGACTTTGTAAAATAAATCCATAATGACAAACCCAACACTGAATGTCTTCTGTGATTATTTATCTATTTATTGTTTTACTTATGATCATTTGATTTTGCGTACAACATCGTTGACCTGAGAGGGTAAAGCATAGAAATGGTCATTTTGTATTTTGGTGTAATGTTGGTTTGGCTTCTGTTTGGGATTTGGAAGCAACATTTGAGTGTAGATTTAGTTTTGAGTGTAAAAATGGCATTGAGGTCTTGTTTGAGTTTTGAGATAAGGCTTAGATGTAATTTGACATTTGGGTGTAGGTTTGGAGATCTGTTTGGGATTTGAATATACCATTTAGTTTGTGCATGGGTTCTGGGTGAAAGGATTTAGGATGTGGTTTGAGTTCAGGTTGTGGATTCTGCTTGATAATCGAGTGTAGAATTTGGGTTCTGTTTGTTGTCTGACTGTAAGGATTGGTTTGTGTTTGTAGTTAGTATGCAGGTTTCGATTTGGGGTGCAAGTGTAGAGTTGAGATTTTGTTTGTGGTGCAGATGTAAAGGGTGACAGCGTAGAGTTGGGGTTTTGTTTAGGGTGTAGGTGTAAAGTTAAGGATCTGTCTGGGGCGCCAGTGTAGAGGTGGGGTTTTATTTGGTTTGTAGGTGTAAAGTTGAGGTTGTGTTTGGGGTCAAAGTACAGAGTTGGAGTTTTGTTAAGTTGAGGTTGTGTTTCGGGTGCAAGTGTAGAGTTAAGCTTTTGTTTAGGGTGTAGGTGTAAAGTTGAGGTTGTGTTTGGGGTGCAGGTATAGAGTTGAGGTTGTGTTTAGGGAGCAGGTGTAAAGTTGAGGTTGTGTTTGGGATGCAAGTGTAGAGTTGTGGTTTTGTTTGGGTGGAGGTGTAAAGTTAGGATTGTGTTTGGGGTGCAGGTGCAGAGTTTGGGGTTTTGT
>NC_051224.1:29427500-29430000 GCF_015220715.1 Pygocentrus nattereri
AAAGCAACAGATTTTGTCTTTGCTTCTCTCTCTCTCTCTCTCTCTCTCTCTCTCTCTCTCTCTCTTTCTCTCTCTCTCTCTCTCTCTCTCTCTCTCTCTCTCTCTCTCGCTCTCTCAGAGGTCTTCCCACTCAATGCAATGATAAGTGTGATGTCAGATTGTTGATTTTCATCAGTATGTAGATTCTGAAGACTACAATGTAATTCTTTCAACTTACTCTATCAATAAACATATTGGATAAATCTGCTCATAGAAGGCTTTTTCCTCCCTTTTATTATTAAATCCATGAACAACAGTGAAGGCATCAAATGTATGAAATAACACATGAAGCTATGCATGACTAAAAAAAATTAAACAAAGAAAAGTTTATATTCTGTGTTTTTTTAGAAATTCAGTTCAGTTCAAAAGAATTTATTGAGTTAAACTGAGGGGCAGGCAGACTGGCAGGTACATACACAACATAAAATAAACCCAAAATATCACTGCTCCACTGCTGATACCCTCCTGTGGACGACCTTATCCAAGCCTCAATTTTGTTTAGGAGAGCAATTTCAACTGAGATAAAAGAAGATGAAGGTGTCATGCAGCTTCATGAGGATCGACCTGGGATGCTTTTCCACTGGGGCTGAAGGAGATGCACATATGCTTAGATCCTGTTTTCACTAAAATGGTTTTAGTGATTTCTGGGTACATTTAAAATAGATACAATCTGTAACGCTTTACTGTAGGGCACTGTTTATAAGACTACATGACACCTATCCAATCACTTCATGACAGCTAATACAGATTCACCTAATATATCCAATTATTCAAACAAAACCTTGCATCTCCAAAACAGTGACTTCACATGAGAAAGAAAAAAAACCTTGAAATGAAAAAAAGAAAAACAACAAAAAAGGCGATTCAACATATTTCTGCAACAGTGGCAAAATACATTTA
This sequence comes from Pygocentrus nattereri, assembly GCF_015220715.1. NCBI lineage: Eukaryota > Metazoa > Chordata > Actinopteri > Characiformes > Serrasalmidae > Pygocentrus > Pygocentrus nattereri. Next base: position 29,428,440 of record NC_051224.1, read on the forward strand.
TAAACATCTATTACATTGGGAGTCATCTGTCATAAAGGTTGAATTTTCCAGCTTTAATATCAAGTTGACATAACACCTGACAATGTTTTCCTACATTAGGTTGTGTCATAATCTGACATCAACCTGGCATGTGCTGTCTTTATAGCAGATGACACATTTTGAAATAAGCCTTTAAAAATGTTAATGTAAACTGTAAAAAACGTACTGTAAAAGTACTGTATATGTAATGGTCAATGTTTGTTTTCTGAAAAAAAAAACAGGTTATATGCATGTAATAAATAAAGCATACATATATGTTATATATATATATATATATATATATATATATATATATATATATATATATATATAGTGTTTACTGTTGTTAATTTACAGACATATAATGTAAATTTACAAAAATCACCATTATTTCACATTTCCATTTTTTTTACTGGTTGTCAGTCTTGTTACTATTATGGTGAAACACTGTCGCTCAGAATAACTAGTTGAGTGAAACTGTTGAATTACAGTAAAATGCTGTGCTTCTTAGAAACTAAAAGATTGTAATTTTTTTTACCATCTGTGATGTTTGGCACCACTGCTACTGGATTTTACAGTTTTTTTTTTACAGTTTTTTTTTTCTGAGAAGGTTTATGATCCTAATAAAACAAATTAAATGAAATGAACCACCAGGATTTTTGGACTCACACTTTATATACACTTTAGACTTAATATGTTGACTCAAAACACATTAATTGTGTTGTCTTTGAGTAACAGCCTTATGCAAAATGGACAAGAAGTAATGAAAACTATACTAAAATATTTCATTTTCGTTCAACAATTGATTTTTCTGTTAATGTAATTAGGTCCTCGCCCCAGTAAACTCACTGTACTCTATTTGAATGAAGATATGTGGCATCACTGAATTAAGTTGGTAAAATGATTTATCTTTCTGAGTGTATTTCATGAAGAGCTTATAGGTGTCATGTAGCCTTATTAACACTACCCTATAGGAAAACATTACCATATTTTTTCATTCTTCTATTTTTTGTGTTTGGAAATAATTTGGTACACAGGCATCAACTTCACTATTTACTTCTGTCTTAGAAACCAATTAGGCATGTCCAAATGTTCAACTGGTATTATATGGTGAATTTACACAGTAAAATGCTGAAAGCATTAATAATCACGTAGGCCCCAATTATCTCAGGATTTTCATTCTAGCTTCTTCAAATGTTCACTATCTGAACTTAGACTTCATACTGAGCTAAAACTCAAATGTGAAACGTGTTGCTGTTGCAAAGTGATGAATAGCAGCATCACCAGTTTCCTCTCATTGCTATATGTAGCATATCATGACTGTTTTTAAATGTTTAAAAGGTCACTGCAGTCTGGCCATCGCACTCACCTCTGCGTGCGTGTGTGTGTAAGTGGTAGCTTGTGCTTTATAGTGTGGTGGGTCTGGCAGTGTGTGGACATGTTGATGTGGCTCAAACAACCATTTACACACAGACACACATCATCAGAAACTCCATTCACTAAGATTTCGATAAGTTTTCATAATTCATAAAGAAATGTGAAG